>NW_005871499.1:656428-685681 GCF_000147115.1 Myotis lucifugus
CTCACTACTTGAAGATGGACGACCTCAAAAGATAAGCCACATGAAAGAATCATTTTCCAGAACCATTTAAACAATGGCACCAGAATAGAACTGATACTGCAATCAGGAAATATATAACAACAGGTAAATATTTCCTCCATGGACACCAATGATTAGAACACTTGGTTAAAGCAGTTTTCTAACGCATGAACTCATGCTAAGGATTAATTCACAACCACAGATCTTGAACAATGAAAGCAATAAGGTTTTCACTGCTTTTATCCTGGGTTTTTATAATTCAATGCCTACTTCAAAAACAGGGAAACAGAAACAAGCAACTTCTTTTTTAAAAAATCCTTATTGTTGAAAGTATTACATATGTCCCCTTTTTCCCCCACTGACCTCTTCTAGACCCCCGCCCCCCATCCCCCACCCAATCAGGCCTTCGCCACCCTATTGTCAGTGACCATGGGTTATGCATATAAGCATACAAGTTCTTTGGTTGATCTCTTCCCACCCACCCACCCTCCCCTGCCTTCCCTCTGAGATTCCACAGTCTGTTCCATGCTTCTATGTCTCTGGATCTATTTTGTTCATCAGTTTATTTTGTTCATTAGATTCCACATATGAGTGAGATCATGTGATATTTATCTTTCTCTGATTGGCTTATTTCAAAAGTTTTGTTTTTTTTAAGTTGGGGTTACACATGCTTCTGTTACATTAAATGAGAAGTAATATGAAAATAAGGAGAAAGGTCTCAGCTCCTACTTCTGCCTGGGAGAAGAACTGAGAGAAGACAGCTGCATTCAAGAAACATCTAGATGTATAAAGCAACAAACCCAGCCAGCACACCATTCCATGAGCTAGCATCAGTAAGACCTGGTGCTATCTTACAGTAAAAGCAGAATTTCTGTTTGAGGCCCATTTGCTAATGTTTCTGGTTTATAAAAAGGAAATCACAGAGGGAAGAGCAAAACAGAGCTACTTTGCTAGTTGGATGTGGGGACAAGAGCTTGCATCAATGAGAAATGTCACAAGTACGTAAAACTCAGCTAAGGAAGGAAGAAACCAAATGTGTATTAAGCTCCCTCCATGAGCCAGGCACTTTGCTAAGTGCCATTTCATTGAACTTTCCCATGATGCTGTGAGGCAGTGATGTTTTTCTCCACTTTACAGAAGAGGAAGTGAAAGACTAAATGGTTTATCCAAAATCACAGAGCCAGAAAGTGACAGATGTCCAGCCCTAAGACCTACAGCCCTGACAATCAGGATAGGAAATCCAGCTCAGAGTGTGTGTCCTAAGTCAGCCTCTCTTTCCTTTTGCATTCTACAAGCTTTTCTAACTAAATTAAACAAAAAGAACCCCTGCATTTTATAGCATAATCAACTATTTAAATAGCCTCAGAGTTGGTAAAAAGGACTCCTTGTGTTCAGATTTGAAATGGGCTAGGCCAGCTGATTTCTATGTAAGTAAATGTATACTGTGATGGAACATGTGACACTCAGCATGGATGCCTTTCTTTAGACCAAGCTTTACTTGGCATGAATGGATATAAATGAAGATCAGCGTTCTAAGTACCTTTGGCAAGATATTTTCCAGCTCCGGCTCCCTATGCCTGGGGAGCGTTTACCACCTTAACTGCTACGATAGGTGTAGTGTACCAAAGTAAAGATAGTCCCTGAAACAATGGGGTCAAAATGAATATTAGTTCTGTTATATCCCAAAGCCAGATTTGTAAAGTAAACATGAATCTGAGAGATTGTACATATAGCAGTTCATATGCAATGTTCCCGCACTTTAAAGCACATCCAAACACAGTGTCTTCAGGGATTATGAAAATTTTATTAACAAAGAAAATCCGCATGATACACATCCCCTTTAAAAACAACCACCTCAGACACAGAGGTAAGAACTGTGTTTTCTAATCACTATTTCATCAATGCCGGAAGAATGAAACCACAGCACCAAAGCACAGACCGATATTTTTGAAGGGGATAATCATTTGAGATAATAAATTACTAGAAAATCAGAAGAAACAAATCAAGATATTCATTTTATAGGCTGAACCACTGAGTCTTTATCCAAATAATGTTTCCACTGTGGGTAAATGTACTTGGCCATCCGCTCTTTTTTTTTAATATACTTTATTGATGTTTTTACAGAGAGGAAAGGAGAGGGATAGAGAGTTAGAGACATCGATGAGAGAGAAACACCGATCAGCTGCCTCCTACACACCCCCTACTGGGTATGTGCCCGCAACCAAGGTACATGCCCTTGACCGGAATCAAACCTGGGACCCTTGAGTCCGCAGGCCGACGCTCTATCCACTGAGCCAAACCAGTTAGGGCCATCTGCTCTTTTTAAAAGTATCCTGAATATACAATGTACATCTAAAAAATGATAGAGTTATTTGAGGATAGTCAGAACTGAGAGCCAACATGACTTATAGAAATGTATGGCTACATAGCAATAGGCCAGAGATAATCCCTACAAAAGGTCAAGGTATACTTCCCGATAGGGTATGATCCATTTAAATTCTTTTCTGATTTTCCTTTTTTCTTTCTTTATTATATGTTTATGTGTGTGTGTGTGTGTGTGTGTGTGTGTGTGTGTGTGTGTGTTTAATTGATTTCAGAGAGGAAGGGAGAGGGAAAGAGATAGAAACATCAATGATGAGAGAGAATCATTGATCAGCTGCCTCCTGCATGGCCCCTACTGGGGATCAAGCCCACAACCCTGGCATGTGCCCTTGACCAGAATCAAATCCAGGACCCTTCAGTACATAGGCCAATGGTCTATCCCCTGAGCCAAACCAGCTAGGGCATGATTTTCTTTAAATACTGCTCACCATTGTCCCTCAGAATTTCCTTTGTATACCCTCTACCCAACCCTTTACTAAAGACCTATAAACATATTCAAGATACACTGCATGCAAAAAGGGAAGTATCCTATATAATAAAACCTTAATATGCAAATTAACCAAACGGCTGAACGACTGGTCACTATGGTGTGCACCAACCACCAGGGGGCAGATGCTCAACGCAGGAGCTGCCCCCTGGTGGTCAGTGTGCTCCCACAGGGGGAGAGCCACTCAGCCAGAAGCCGGACTCACAGCTGGCGAGTGCAGTGGAGGTGGTGGGAGCTTCTCCCCCCTCCGCAGCTGCACTAAGGACCCCTCAGGGTCCCCGACTGCGAGAGGGTACAGGCAGGGCTGAGGGAAACACCCCCCGCCCCAGTGCATGAATGTCATGCACCAGGCCTCTAGTAAGAATAATAAAAGATTCTGATGTCCTGGACATGAACAGAGAACACACATATAATGGGTCCTGGCCATCAGAACAAACACATTGACGTGCGCAGCTAGAAACCAACCCCTCAAGAAAGAATATAGACTTTTAATCCAAAGAAGGAGAAAAGTTAGGCCTGTGACTTGACTACAGTTTCTAGGGCCTAGTGTAACTATATTTTTAGGCCTGGCTCCAAGGAGCTGCCTACACAAATTTGGATGGAGCGGGGGAGGCACAGATGGTGGTCATGTGAAGGCACAGACTGATCGAGTGGGCTCGGTTACAAAGTCGGTACATTTAGGCTGCTGTATTCCTCCTATTTCAAGTACTGCCAAGTCCAGGCTGTTTCCCCTCTTTCCAAAGTCTTGATTCATTTAATTCTCCTGAAGGAGGTGGAAGAGGAGGAGGACTGCACAAATCTGAGTGTTTTATGGTTTAGAGGAGACAGTCACCATCTTGGCTTCCTGTCAGATTTTAAATGTAACATTTTGCTAAGTGTAAAGCTGTGTGTCTGTTCCTTTTCTGTTGCCGTTATCAGAACTTCAATATTTGCAAAACAGAAACTCAAAATACTTCAAATCAAGCCCAAAGCAGTTTGTTATTCACATAACACAGTTCTTACACATATCAATACACAGTGAGTTCACAGAACAGGAATCTTTTCTTTGCTTCTTTCTTTTCTTTTCCTTTTGTTCCTTTTTTAACTTACAACTTTCATTTCTTTGGTCGTTTAAGAATGATTCAATTACACAATAGCAAAATCCATATATATATATAATATTCTGATTATTATCAAGCTTATTGCCATGTCAGTTCTTACTGGTTGCATTATTTAGAAAAAGCAAGCCCATCAGCTAAAGTATTTTGCTATTTGAAATACCCTGTGAATCTCTTGTAAAGCATAGAGCACCTTAGTAATGTGTAGAATTCTAACTTTTGAATATAAAATTCTGTAGTGTTTGCTATAAAACATTGTTAAAGGTATTCAGTGTGCGCTTCCAGTGGTGTTGAATTCTTAGGAATTAACATTAAAGCACTAGTTTCTCACTCTTTAAAGAACGGCCTACAACATTTCAGATTCTCAGTCATTTTCTTCTTTATATAGAACACTGTCAAAATCAAAATGTATTCAATTATTGAGATTTTTAGAATCAGGACACAAAGTATTTTTCAGGTCATCATCAGGATGCTTGGTGTTCTGTCCATGTAATTCTTGTGTGCGATCAAACATCTGCTCCAGAGTCTTATCCTCTAATCCCTCCAATGTGCCTTCTTGGCCTAAGCTAGTGTATAAGAAGGCCATTTTCAAATAGCAAGTCAATACATAAAAAGGTTTTAACATCTGTTAATCAGGTGTTTTATCTGGAGGACATAAAAGATTGTTATAATCCTCCAACTAATTGACTTAACGTTTTTCTTTTTATTTGGTTATTTTTTTTCAAATATATTTTTATTAATTTCAGAGAGGAAGGGAGAGAGAGAGATAGAAGCATCAATGATGAGAAAGAATCATGGATCGGTTGCCTCCTGTTCGCTCCCCACTGGGAATCTAGCCCGTAACCAGGCATGTACCCTGACTGGGAATCGAACTGTGACCTCCTGGTTCATAGGTCGATGCTCAACCATAGAGCCACACCTGCCAGGCTTATCAGAGTATTTACATTGTGTAGAAATCAACACTATTCTCACCATCAGTAGAAATATTCATCTATATTCCAAGGCAAACAGGAAAATGTTTTTCTTTTAGGGTAAAATTTTATAATTAGTAAAGTTTATAAGCAATGTGGAAAGGCAACTTGAACTCAATTATTATCTTGAATTTCAACAGAGCATAATAAGAGAAAAAGTTCTTGGTAACATTCATGGTGCATGAATTTGCATTCTGAGCTCCTTCCTTAAAACAGTGACATTGTTCCAAATTTAATAATAGCAATATTAAGAGAGAAAAGTCTCTCTACATAGGGAATTTGTGCTTTTTTATGTCAGTTACTTAAAAACAAAAACTACCCTCCAAGTCAATGTGCAAATGCTCAATCAAATAAGGCCTTCCAAACGGTTTAGCCTCTAGGTTTCACTGTGCATACAAATCAATAATAGGATTGCATATCAAATACAGTTTCGTGAATGAAACACATGGGCATTACCCAATCTTCCTCAAAAGTACTTAGCTGCCAAGAGAGACACTTCACAACCTATCACAAAAGTGCTATTTGTATAACCATTCCTGTTACAAATGCTCTTGTGTTTGTTTAAATGAGTATATTTAACCTGCGCTATTAATTAAAATTGTTTTCTCCCTTATAAAGCGCGGCTTTCAGGAGAAACCATCTTTAAGCCTCTTCTCTGTGAGAGTCACGTCTCCTAACACCGACTGTGCTGCCTAAGTTCAGCTAGGGCTTGTTAAATAGACTTCTGAGCATAATTATAATGAACAATTAGCTTGAAATTGGTTTTAATGATTTGTTTTAGATGATAGAATAGAAGCATAATGTGATTATTGTAAGCCTTCTACATCATTAAGAATACAACTACTACCAACTTTCAATTATGGAGACGCAGACAATCACCTGAAGCATTTAGTAAGTGATCTACTTACAGAGCCGAACACAGGCAGCTGGGGAGAAAAGGCTGCTGCCCCAGCCCAGGTGTTCATAATTATTGAGCCTTTTGCAAAAGTCTCTTTTCTATTCTGCTCCTTTAACTTGTTTCACGCCTCGAAGACATCTCTGCCATGGAAAATAGAGATGTCTGGCCGATCAGCTCTTTCCCCGGCCCCTGCCTTTCTCCAAGGCATAGTGAGGACGTCCAGGTGGGAGGAAGGAGGCCTGGAAAAGACTCTACAAAATTGAGCATGTGGGCCTGAAATGGCAATTCGCACCTCCAAACTAGACTAACAGGAAAGAAGATTATACAAGTAATGGATAAAATGAATATAAGGAATAAACTCCAGACTGTGAAGATAAATCTATGCTAGCCTTTCCCCATTCAGTGTCCTTTTACTGTCCCGACGTCAATTTGGATCTCATTTTTTTCATAAGAATTTGTAAAAAATACTATAGAAAACTTGAAGAAATGCTCTTTCATTTTCTGAAAAATATAAAAATATTCATTTAGAACCGTGAATACTAGTTATTGTCAGAGTTTTTACTCTCTCTTCTTTTTCTTTTGTTTCTCTTATAACCTCAGCTAGTCAGTGTGCTGTTTCTCTCTCCCACCTCTGAGCAAGAGTGTTAGACCTTTTGCTGCTGGCCTTCGGAAGTTGTGAGGGAGTACATCCTGTCACCCACATAAAAGACCTGGTACCTGTGCTTCCACATCACGAAGCAGGCCAATAGGCACACAAGGCCACACACCAAGTTAAGGATCATCTGGGTGAGTAAGAACACTTTGAAAGTGAAAGTGATGCTGGTACAGTCAGTCACATCCCGGTACACAAAGGTCCTGCTGAGTGGCTCGGAGGCGGGCACTTTGCAGTGGCAGGCGTCGAGCGTGGCCCCACAGGTAACCCGGTTGAGCCGTGTATAGTGGTGGGCAGCAAACGCTGCGGCCAGCACACAGACCATCAAGCCCAGGGCGCTCAGCAAAAAGTACAGTAGCTGCAAGAAAGCAGAAGAAAACCTTTCTGATTACAAAGTACATTGAATGGCTCCTGAGAAAGCTAATGAATAAAAGCCGTTGTTTTTTTTTTTCTTCTCTCCCAGGAAGTTCCCTGATGGAGGAGCTATCGCTCCTCAGAAACTAGTACCCAAGACACGGAAGTGGCTCCACATTTGTCAGTGAGCAATCCTTAAATGCTCATCATATTTTCATTTGTCATACAGATGTTGGGCGCTATCCATGAACGGAGCTGAGGATATTAGCTTGACTGTGGATGTTTGTGTGTGGATGTAGCAAGCAGCTTCGATGAATCCCAGACACAAGAGGCATCTCTAAACGGCATGCTGTGCTTGTTTTGACCTCAAGAACTGCTGATGTAACAATTGAAACAAGACAAGAAAGTAAAGAACAAATTTCTGCAATGTAAATTCTGTGTTGGCCAAAATTGGCAATAATTGGTGAACTAGCAACACAGGTTAACAGAAAAGATTATGTTTGATGCAGTAATTGCCAAACTGTGTCCAGGAATAGCAGGATCCCCAATAAGCAGTTGCTGGGAGAAAAAAAAAATATGGCAGGTGACTTGATGTCAGCTTTATCACCTACAAGTCTCATCCCAGATCCAACTATGTAGTTCCTGAGCATGAAAAAAAAGTCTAAACCTTCCCCCCGCCACCAAGGTTGAACATTGTCGACCTACATGTTAGCCTTGGAATGGAAACGTCAGGTTAAAGCTCTAACTCTGCTGCTAAAGAAACCTAGAATGTCTGAACAATTCAAACATTTAGCTTACACCTAAAGTATTTTGGTCAAAACTGTGAGTGCTCATTGACATGGCCACAATAGAAACCATTTTACAGAACAAGAAATGTTCTCGTGATTGATCTCATTAACTGGACACATTTCTCTAAATGGTCCTGTCTATCAAGGTTCTAAATAAGGAAAAGAGTCCCTAGCCTTTGGGACTAGTATATTCAACAGAGTGCAAGATTTATATTACTACTAGAGGCCCGGTGCACGGATTTGTCACCGGTGAGGTCCCTCAGCCTGGCCTGTGGGGATCGGGCTAAAACCAGCTCTCTGACATCCCGTGAGGGGTCCTGGATTGCAAGAGGGCAGTTCTTGGGTGACACACCCCAGAATCAGGCTCCCTCCTCTATAGTTCTGGGTGGGTCACCAGAGAACCGCAGCTCCCAAGTCACCACAGCTAGGCAGCTCCTGCATTGAGTGTTTGCCCCCTGGTGGTCATTGCACATCATAGGTCAAACCGTCAGACGGTCACTTAGGCTTTTATATATATAGACAAGAGGCCTGGTGCAAGAAATTCATGCATGGGAGGGTGTCCCTCAGCCCGGCCTGCACCCTCTCCAATCTGGGACCTATTGGGGGATCTCCAATCTGGGACCTATTGGGGGATGTCCGACTGCTGGTTTAGGCCTGATCCCACACGGGCCTAAACCTGCAATTGGACACCCCTCTCACAATCCAGGACTGCTGGCTCCTAACCGCTTATCTTCCTGCCTGCCTGCTTGCCCCTAACCACTTCTGCCTGCTCCCCTGCTGGCCTGATCACCCCCAACTGCTCTCCCCTTCTGGCCTGATTGCCCCCAACTGCCATGCCTTGCAGGCCTAGTCACCCCCAACTGCTCTCCCCTGCAGGCCTGATCTCACCCCCAACTGCCCTCCCCTGCCAGCCTGATGGCCTCCAACTGCCCTCACCTGCCGGCCTGGTTGCCCCTAACTGCCCTCCCCTGCAGGCTTGATCCCTCCTTCCCCCCACTGCCCTCCCCTGCTGGCCTGGTCATCCCCAACAGCCCTCCCCTGCCGGCCTGGTTGCCCCTAACTGCCCTCCCCTGCTGACCTGGTTGCCCCTAACTGCCCTCCCCTGCTGGCCTGGTTGCCCCTAACTGCCCTCCCTGCAGGCTTGGTCCCCCCCCCAACTGCCCTCCCCTGCCAGCCATCTTGTGGTGGCCATCTTGTGACAACTTTGTGCGATGCCACCTAGGCTTTTATTATATAGGATAGTTAAAAGTTGCTCCTTACAAGGAGCAGTTCCGGTGAATGTGAACTCCCCAAAGTAAACTTAGTTCCAATCATGTCTAGGTTCAGGATAAAGTAGCTCTGAAAAGATTATGCCCTCCCCCACCTCCAACTATATGTAATTCAAATAAAAACATATATCTATGATTATAAAATATGTGTACAAAAGTCCTTCAAATGAGTGATTTTTCCACACATTAACAATTTCAAACGTTTCTAAGTCTTAAAGACAGAATATTTAGCTCTGGCCAGTGTGGCTCAGTTGGTTGAACATCGTCCCATGTACCAAAAGGCTGCTGGTTTGATTCCCCAATCAAGGCACATGCCCAGGTTGTGGGATCTGTCCCCATTACGAGGCACGCAGGAAGCAGCCAATAGAAGTTTCTCTCTCACATCGATGTTTCTTTTTCTCTCCCCCCTCTCCCTTTCTCTCTCTCTAAAATCAATAAAAACATATTTTTTAAAAAATAGACTATTTAAAATGTTATTTTTACTCTGAGTGGTGTGTGTGTGTGTGTGTGTGTGTGTGTGTGTACATGCATGGATGCACATGTAGTTGCTGGTGCCCTAAGCATGTGTCTGCTGTGCCTGGCAGCTTGACTGTACATCTGGTTTGCCTTGATTGTACACTTGATTGTACACTTAACAGGAAGACAGTGGAACTGGTTAATACCATTTTGTCTTAAAATGGACAGCCAAGGATTGCATGAATTCGTTGGATCCTCTCATCAAAGCTATCTTAACCATGCACACTATTTCTAGTTTTCAAATCATTTGAAGGATTATCAAAAATAATCCATGTTTCTTCACCTGTGAAACAGTTTATTGAAACATCTTACATCTCAGGCATATAACAAGAGTAATTTATACTCAACACATTTATTCTCCCTTGGAGAAAGGGAGCCAGATAAATACAAAATGGCACCTCACAAAATTTAAGAAGGAAATAGTTAATTTGTGTTATTAAATGCCATTGCCTTGGTCCTATCCCCAAGATTTTCAGTGGCCATATTTCCTCCCATCCCTGGCACTCTTAGGCTAAAAAAGTGCAGGTTTATTTTGAGGGATCATTGGGGCAGAATATTTGAAATATTCTGGGTTGTTCTAGAATATTCAGGCTTGATGACTGACTTAAAATTCTTGGTGCCAAGAGCCAAATTAAATTATGCTGGCCATGTTGTGTGTGTGTGCATGCCCATTGTGGCTGCCTTTCCAATGCAGCCAACACAGTACAGCAGTACTTGGTGATGGCTAGGAGCATGGACCAGGGCACCAAACTGCCTGAGTTCAAACCCCGGTTCTCCCCTCACATTAAACAATCCCAGGTGTACCTCGGTTTCTTCCTTTGTAAACTTGGAATGATGATCATAATAACTTCACAGGATTATTATAAGGATCAAAAGAGCTGGTATCTGCAAAGGGCTTAGAACAGTGTCTGGTGCATAGTAGCACTATTTAAGTATTTGTGAAAGAAATAAACAAATTAGTAGAGATGTAAACAGCTGTCAGATCTCAGGACTCTTGGGCCATCAACTCTACTGGCTTTGTCTTATTCTCTGCGGTGTGGGAGGAACAGTGCAAACTGAGCTTATAGAAAGAATGTAAACATTTAAACACGGAGATTGCTCAGTTTTAATTGAGCATCTCAAATGTGCTCGCAGCCTGGGAGAGCACAAACCCTGGTCAGCGGTGCACACCTCACACATTGGAATTCTGCTTCTCCCACTCCGTGAAAGCATCCGGCCAAGTAAACAAACAGGAGTGAGCCACAGCATCAAGTTTCTTATCCATCTTAAAACATAAATGTATACTTGATCCCCCAAAGCCTGCGGGCTACATCTGCAGCGCTGTGGCATTTTTCCTTCGCGGCTTTAGCTCATCTGACAGCAACATGCTTCTGGGTTAGAATCTGTAGTTTAAAATCAAGTGGCTTGTTTTACCTACCCGGCAGGAATCAACTATCAATGAAAGTGTTTACGATGACCTCGGGAATGCGAGCAAATACCTTTTGCTAAAAGCCCCCTGCTGGGGACGCATTAGTCTGCGGGTGTGCGTCTGGCGCTGGGCAGCGGGCGGGATGGAGGCGCGGTGGCCCTGGGCGCTTATGTAACCCAGCCCCCTGCGCGGCTCCTCGCGCTGCTGCCTCTAATTGGTACCCGGCTGCAGCTTCAACGTTTGGGAACGACGTGAAGAGGGAGTTTGGGCTTCGTTTTAATTAGCTTCCCGGGTGGCAGGCATGGGAAGGCCCCTCTACAGCATGCTGCACAGGAGGCGGCAGCTGCAGCCCAGGGGCCTCCTGGATGAGGGCAGGAGGCAATTGCGCCTTAAACGCCCTTGTGGGAATGTGGCCCGCCGAGCTCCTGCAAGCACATGAATCAGACATGTTTCTGAAAATCCTCAAGGTGAGCCCCTAGAAAGCCGGCCACCAGGAACCGCAGGAGGCCCAGTCCACGAGGGAATGGCCTGCCAAGCCCAGGGGCCCGTGGGAGAAAGAAAGAACATGATGGTGGCATCCAGGGTGTGCCAAAGGGCCTCTGGAGAAGACTGTACCAGCTTGAGACGAAAAGACAAGCTCCGTGGCTATTGTATCTTTAAAAAAGTGTGTGTGTGTGTGTGTGTGTGTGTGTGTTTGCGGGTGTGCAGGCTACACCAAGGCACCGGGGTCTTCAATAGGAGGAAATACATTCTCAAAGCTAAGGCCTGGGTTTCAATGCGGGGGGCACTAAAATGTGGTTATGCCAGTGAGAAACACCACAGGAAAGATGTATGTCATTCCTTCCCCCATCCCCCACCAAATAGTGGGAGAAGCACAAGGGAATTCTGCTGTAACCTGTTGTGGCTTTGGAAAACCTTGAGATTGACTGAAGTTCGTTTTCTAACTGAAGATAAGATAGCAGGCATCTTAGAGAGCTGGCAGGAAGCATCACTAAAGGTCACCTGCAGGAGAAAAGGGCCTCAGTGTTTGTCAGTGTCTGTCACAGGTGGGGGAAAAAGACAGCTAATGAGAGGTTCCTAGTGGGGGATTCTCAGCCTGGCTGACATTGGCAGTGACATTTTTTTGCCCTTGCTCCTTATTTTACCTGCAGATGTTGAGAAGGCTTTGGAGGACTCTGTGAAGCTGATGCTTTTGCCTCTGCTGTTTCTAGGATCATCTGGGGAGGAATGAGGGCCTTTCACACACTATGATGAATCCAGGTTAGAGCATTTTTTACCTGGTGGATGAAGTCCCTGTAATTTAACAGGCCATTTCTTACGAGGCTGTCTGGCTTTTTGCTTTTTTTTTTTTTTTAAATCATCACCAAGCCTTGCCTTACAAAAAAATAAACATGGATTGATGCCTGCTTTATCTGGCCTTCTTTTAAGGAACACCTTCAGAAAAAGTAAAATTTCTAATTGTAGGCATATCCACCAAGATTTTTTTAAATAACATCCATTACATTTTTTAATTAAAAAAGTGATGTCTAACTGGAGGACATTTCAAAATTAGAGAAAAAACTACAAAAATGCAGCTATCACCCCACCACTCACAGACAACAATTTTTTTAAGCACATAAGAGCTCATTTCTTTCTGTAGGATCATGCTGTACATTTTGTGTGGCCTGTTTTTGCAGTTAATATGATGTGAACTTTTTTACTCAAATAACTACTCTTTTCAACATTATATATGTACATATATATCAACACACTGCTTTTTTTATGCCAACAGCACCAATTATACTAGAATATACTATCATCTTATTTTCTGCACCTTTGTAATTTCCACATAATATAGTTAACTTACTCTTATGCCTTATGCTTTCTTGTTTTAGTGAACAAAGGAGTATCCCGTTTTTATGTATTTTCTTGTAGAAGAAAAGTAAACGCGATGTGAGTGGACCAAAAAAATTACAGAAAGCTTTTTTGTGCTCTGCTATAGCAGTTGAAAGAAAATGTAGGGATTGGGTTTCTACTCACTCTGGTTGCTGAGTTGGGTGTTTATCTTCCTCAACTCTGAAAGGGTGTGTGTATGTTTCCCTTTAGAGTAGATTCGATGTGCAGTGGAAATGCCGGGTATTTGAACCGGCTCCAACCGAGCACACTGTCTCTAACAGAGAAAAACTACATGCGCATGTAAGACACACACATACTTGCTAAACCGTGCACATCCCAACTCCCTGTCTCCTTTGCCCCCAGACTCTTGGCACAGATCATTTGGATGCACCCAATGTACTTTTTCTGTTTTAGTGATTCTGCCTACAAGAGGAAATACACTTAGACGGCTTTGTTATTAAAACATTGGAAATAACCCCCAAGATATGGAAGTGGGCACTGATATGGGCATCTTTTCCCTGGCAAAAGTGTTTTGTGGAACTGGTGAATTTTCAATATTCCTTTTAAGGGCACTGAAAGACAGACTTCATATGCCAACCCAGTTCATGGAAATTACGACTTACAAAAAATTAGCATTACATTTGGAGTCTGGATCAATGCCCTCCTAAAACATTTTTTGGCCTGCCTAAAAATGCAATTTCTGGGATAATCAGATATGCAACCCCTTAAAAAGCACTCCTTTATTTTGTACTTGGGTTTCTTTCTATGTGACAATAAAAGGAAAAGAAAAATGACAACTTACTTTCATAACAAACTGGATACATGTCTGTTCGTCAACTTGATAGGAGACACAAAGCATAAACAAACCAAGATAGGCCACTAAGCAGACCTGCAATGGAAAACAGGGAGAAAGGATGTTATCAGGGCGAGCCGTGCATTCTAACAGCATCAATCGCAGTGTCTTCCACCAGAAACGTCCTTCTGAGCCAGGTGTGCATTTCATTTACTTATCTTTACTTGCTATTTTTCTCAGCTTGTGGAATTGAGTTTTTAAAATAGTAAAATCAGTTTAGCCAGGATTTATTAAGTCCTTTTGATGAGTCTGGTGCTATACAAAGTCCTTCAGAGTATCCAATGATGAATAAAAGTTCCTCAACCTCAGTAAGTGTCCAGTCCAATCCAGGCCAAGATAAGTGACACACTATTCTGGAGCAGGGCATTATATGTCAGATGCTTTTTGTCCAGAGATGGACAAAAAGAGGAAAAAATAACATTGAGTTGGGCAATTCGAAAAGGCGTCACTAAAGAGGTAGGTTTGAAATGGGCCTTGAAAGGGATGATCATAATCATGGTCACTAGCACTTACTGAATACTGACTTTGTGCTGGGTCTCTCCTAAGCGCTTTGTATGGGTTTCTTCACAGCATTATCACAATCCCCTCTTAACTAGGTGCTAATCGTCCTATCATAAACAAAGACACAGAAGCACAAAGCTAGTCAATAATGGAACCAGCACTTGAACCAGGTAGCTGGAGTGAAACAGCATGAGCAATAGTACAGAGGCGGGATCTCACAAATTATGCGGAAAGAACAGCCAATATGTACCCAAAGTTGAAATAACAAATATATAGAGCTCCCTGGAAAAAAATAAAAGACTAAAACATGGAACCATCACAAAAGGTAGGTTAAAAAATCTGGTGTTGTAAGATTAATTTAGTAAGCAGTGGGGCTCCCTTGAAAACTTTTGAGCAGGAGAATGACATGATTCAAGACATGTTTTAGGAAAATAAGCAGTGGTGTCATGTCAAGTGGGTTAGCAGTGAGAACATCAGGATATTATTTTACTAATCGAAGCAAGATTAATATGCCAGGTGGGCCAGGGCTCAGAGGGTGGCAGGCAAAGTCAGAGAAAGAGGTGGAAAGGAAAAATGTAGCAAAAGCAGAAGCTGTACATCTTGACTATCGCATGTCAGGGAGGACCCTGGAGAGGGAGAAACGGAGCGACTTCCAAGCTCTTGAGTGTCAGTGATGGAGAGAGAGGGGATGTGCCTGGATGGAAGATGGTTGGCAGGAGGAATGGCAATTTTGAGGAAAAAAAGATACTCAACTGGTTAGTCAAACCAGATTTTCTTGTTACTGGAGCTTTTGAAACTATATTTTAGAGTTTCTAATCAATGCATATCTCTTCACACTCAATTTTGGAAACCCTAAAATGTTGCTAAGTTCTACTTTAAGATGGAAAATGTAAGCAGCAGTACTGCATTTTCTGGTAAGTACAATTTTCCTAGAGACAGATGTTGGAAGGGTGACTGAGAGTCACCTAGCAAGTCATCAAATAACTAGTTCGGTGATATTCATAATTCCTGCCCTTAGGGCCTCCTCAAACCCTGGACCATTCCTGCTAGGGAGGCAGAGTTGTTGACTTACAAGCCAACATAGCATTTTAAGGTAACACCTCTATCCTATTCACCCTTTGATTACAAATTCATTAAGTTTCTTGTGCCCTCATGGGTTCCCAAGTTGAGAGCTGTTTGAGTTTCTACTGGGCCGTGAGGCCAAACGCCAAGCCTCTGTAGTAGAGGCATTTGCAAGGTTTTCCATCATTAGGACTAGCTGCATGGCTTAACAGCAGTAGATAACATGCCTAGTGGAGAGACTCATACTTAAAGTATGTGAGCATGGTATGGACTGGAGAAGTCCAGGTAGAAAGCAAAACAGACAGGACCACAGAGGCAGGTTTCCAGCAGCGGACTGGAAGATTTGGAAATTATGACTGAAGTTGTTTGCGTAGCCCACATCGTGGGTGATGCTTTCAAGCCAGGGATGAAGTTCTTTCTCAAAACTCATTTTAAACATATATCTAAATGAGGTATACGTTTGATAAGGACTGGAAAGGCCTACTATGTATTCTCACATTAAGAATTTACAGAACAGAAACAATGGGGAAAAGATCCCCTTTTGTTTATTAGCAACGAACAAGATGGAGGCTTCTAAACCCACTTCGACGGGGATTGTTAAATCCCTAAGCGCGAGCCTATGCTCCCTGTTAGTGTCTGTCTGTAGGTGCACATGGTCAGGCTCTCTCCCACATATCTGACTTTGTCCCTCGAGGCTGCTGTACGAAAGTTGGCAATTGTCAAGATTGCTTCTTTGTGTTTACGAGAGACACATTCCAATAATCAGTCTCACTGAGTAGCATCTTAGAAATCTGACTCTGTTCCTTGTTTGAACACATTTTCCCACTTCAGTAGGATCTACTTCATAGCCTTAACCTAGGCTGGTTTCCAGCAAGAGGTTGCACAGGAGCGTATGACCTCATTGCAGAGGACTTCACTTAATTGATAGACTGAAGTTTTTTTGAGGACGTGCAGTAGCCAGGCCCTGTGCACAGCTCTGGGACCTGAGGTGAAAAGACAGTCTCAGCCTTCGATGAGCTTTTCAGCCCCGTGGGAAAAGAGAGGAGAATAAAGTCACAATACTGTGTGAGTACTAGGACCCTGTTTGCTGGGATATACCGAAGGGGTGATTAACCCAAGGATAACTTGGGGAAGCTCCCAGGAGGAAGATGGGTTTTGAAGGATAAGAAGAAATTAGCTGGGAGAAGGAGGTGAGGAAGAGTAGAGGGAGTAGTTACAGATGCAAAAGCATGGAGAAACACAGAACAAACATGCAAAGACTCCGACAGCTCCAGTTCAGAGGATAAGAGAAGAGACAGCAAAAATGTGCTCACAGAGATGGACAGGAAGTAGGACACAAAGGACTGTTAGTTCATTTGAAGCAGAGAAAGGATATGATCAACTCTGACTTTTAAAATGGTCCTTCTGGCTGAGAAGAATGGATTGGGAGAAGAAGACCTGCTAAGAGGCTGTTCATCTCTGGAGAAATGATGAGTTCCTGAGCTCGGGTAGCAATGGGGATAGAGAGTGGGTGTGCTTGAGTGACAGGCAGGAAGCAGAATACATAGGCTCTAAGGACTGACTAGATGTGAGGGCTGAAGGACAGGGAGGGGTCAGGCGGGTGCTGGCTACCTGACTTGAGCTGCCACGTGGCTGGTGTTGAAATTTAGTAAGTCATGAGATACAAGCGGAGGAGCAGACTGGGAATGGGAAATGATGATGCCACATGGACTCAAAGCTCAGCCACATGGGTCCAGAACTGTGGACCCATGTGTGCTGGAGACAAGCATTTGTTAGTCATCAGCATTCGGAAAGCAGCAGAAATCATCAGAAATGCTGCACCATCCAGAGAGAGTCCAGTAAAAACAGAAAGGGCCAAGGGAGTTACCCAGTTATGGAGAACCTTTAACTCTTTTGAACAGAAAGCACCTCAAATACACTTCTTGTAATCATGGTTGTACATCATGACATGTCTAAATATTATGAAACTGATCATCCTTTTAGATTTTTATTTTATTATTTTTAAATATGTTATGTATCAATTTTAGAGATAGAGAGGGAGAGGGAGAGAAACATAGATTGAGAGAGAAACATAGATAGGTTGCCTCCCACACCTGTAACTGGGCATGTACCCTGACTAGGAATTGAACCAGCTGACCTTTAGGTACATGGGATGATGCTCAACCAACTGAGCCACACCAGCCAAGGCTCCTTTTGGATTTTTTAAAGTTTCACTTCTAGGTCTTTGTATATGATATTTGCTATAAAGTCTGATTAATTCAACATACTAGAATTTCTTGGCCTTCTGATAGGGCTCAATAGGATATAGGACAGTGATGGAGAACCTTTTGAGCTCGGCGTGTCAGCATTTTGAAAAACCGTAACTTAACTCTGGTGCCGTGTCACATATAGAAATTTTTTGATATTTGCAACCATAGTAAAACAAAGATTTATATTTTTGATATTTTATATATTTAAATTTCATTTAACAAAGAAAAATCAACCAAAAAAATGAGTTTGCATGTCACCTCTGACACGCGTGTCATAGGTTCGCCATCACTGATATAGGAGGTGGTATTTCATTTTCTTACCTACAGCTTTGCATGATAAAACATCACCTCTTTATTTATTAAATACTTAAAAATGAAGTCTTTATGGCCGTGAGGAGGAAACCAGATTTCTCGCGCCACACTGAGGGTCTTGTTTCCTGAGCTGGCAGGACGTGGGCGCACCAGGGAGACAGAGTGTTCTGGCTTCCCAGGCAGGGGAGGGGGAGCTCACGGTAATGAGCAGTGAGACCCGCCAGCCCTATCTGGAACAACATTCCTGGATTCTGGGCCAGGGCTTCCATTCGATATGGTGCGTGAGGCCCGTAGAACAGGAAAAAGGCAGTTATGTAAGGTTTTCAAGAAGGCATTTGTTGGGCCAGGCCTGGGGCAGACAGGTGGTGTCACTGATCGCAAAGCCATATACGAACTGGGTGACATCAGGAAAACCAGTGCTGAAGGAAGGGCCGCTAGCCTTTAAGAGCTTCCTGAGATTTAGTTCCTGACCAGATGGATAGTTATGTTGCTAAGAAAAGCTTGAAGTGCTTTTTAATAGAAAAGAGAAAATGACAATCACCATCATTTTCAACCCATTTTGGGATGCACGTTTCTACAATTTGTTTAGGGTGAAAAGAAGAACTAAGTCTTGAATTCTGCTTCCTGTCTAAAGATATTCTTTGTCTGCTCAGAGGGAAGACTGCATTCTCTCCTGCGAGTTAGAAAGTTAACAGGGCTGAAATGTTCTCTGAATGTTAAACCCATCGCTAGATGTCTGAGCCCTGAGTCTTGTCACACACCGGATCTTGTCTTTGTTTTTGTTATACAGCGGTGTCTTTTTGAAGGTTGGCACTATGAGCAAAAGGTGAATGCTGGACCACTGTGATGGAGATTTACCTACATATTATTTTTTCTTTCTCATTTTGGCCAAGCTAGAAGGTATCACCCTAAAACACTATGTGATATTTTGTGGTATTTACTTCTCTCGGTGTCTTATGTATTTATATTCTGGTCTTGTGACATTCACACAACCTCCAATTTATTTGTTTTCTCCTTTTCATTGTCGACAGAGCTGCTTGACAGGGCTATCTGGGGAATACAACCTTCCCTGGTCAAACGCCTTTGAAGGTTTCTCTCCTTTTTTTCTTCACCACCCCCCTCCCTGCCATGCATGTACCTGAAATGTGACTCTGTTTCTGTAAGTTAATGAACTTTTCATCTTTGTATTTAAAGTGTTTTCACTCAGTCAATATACTAACAAGATGAACTCCCTTCTCATGTTTGCACAGCCCACTGATGAACAGAGATACAGCGGAACTGTAAATGTTCCTCTGGATATTTCTCAAGAGCATTCCTATGGATTTTCATCTGTTCAATAAAATTTAAGCTAGAATATTAGAAATCATTTTCAAGAAACCATAACTCTATTGCAAGCTGTCAACTGAATGCAGGCTCACTCAGGAGAACTGCTGATTAGCACACAGTGTGTTAGAGATTTAAACAATGTACAAAAGAACATTTCATGAGGATCTATTAAAGGATGCATATTGGATCAAGATTTCAGAAGGCTGGGAGAGAATATTTTAGCATAACTTAAGCATTTTTTACTGGATTCTCATTGCCACTGCCTGATGGCAAGACAAAGTCTAGGCCCCTGATTGGGAAACACTTGAAGGGCCTGGTACAAACTGGCCCTGTCCCCAGGATTTCTGATCCAGTAGGTCTGGGCTGGGCACCTAGAATTTGCATTTCTAACAAATTCTTGGGTAATGCTGATGCTGCTGGTCATGAGGCCACGCTCTGAGAACCACTAGTCTAAGCGAAAAACAGTCTCCTAAACGCTGACAGCTGGTGTGAGGTCTATCGGAATGGGTAGGGGTCTAGAGCAGTGGTTGGCAAACTCATTAGTCAACAGAGCCAAATATCAACAGTACAACGATTGAAATTTCTTTTGAGAGCCAAATTTTTTAAACTTAAACTATATAGGTAGGTACATTGTTATTAACTTAATTAGGGTACTCCTAAGGCGTAGGAAGAGCCACACTCAAGGGGCCAAAGAGCCGCATGTGGCTCTCGAGCCGCAGTTTGCCGACCACGGGTCTAGAGTGATTCACTGACTAGTGGAGTTTCCTATGGAAGAGTTGATTATAATAACAAGATGTAACAATAATAGTTTCCCCATCAAGAAATTTAGTCTTTGCCATTGTGGGAGTCCTTAAAATGGAGGGGAATTCTGTGTCTTCATTGCTACTTAAATATGACCTCGTTTCAGAGCCTGTAGCCTCCATGTGTCTGGTTGCTGGTTTGGGAAGCCTCTCTCGTCATCAGTTGGTGTGTGTGATGTGACACTCTGCTATAGCTGACAGGCATGGCTCACTCCACCCAGAGTCAAAGCAAAGCAATACCTCCAAAACGGCATGCTGGGAAATGTTTAACCAGCAGCTGCAGGGGCAGGGGCTGATATCTGTGTTGTGGCTGATTCCAAGCTACCAACGTGAAGTCACTGCTCACAGAGTCAGGAAGAGATGTGCACAATCGGCTTTCACAAACTCATCAGAGATCTTCTAGCACACTTCTGCACCTCCACCACATTTTCTGCCTCCTCTGAGGCCCTTCTCTTACAGAAGCATCTGGTTGCCATGTGAGATTGGTTTGTAATTACAAATTATAGTTTGTAATTTGTATCCATAGGGGATTCCTTCCAAGACCCCCACTGAATGCCTGAAACTGTAGATAGCACCATACCCTATATATACCATGTCTTTTCCTATACATGCATACTTTGTAAAGTTTAATTTGTAAATTATGCACAGTAAGAAATGAACAATAATAACTAATAATACAATAGAACAATTAAACAATATACTGTAATAATAGTTCTGTGAATGTGGTCTCTCTCTCCCTTCTCTCCTCTCTCTCTCCCTCTCTCTCAGCCAACTAGCATGAATTTCTCTTTCCTTCACAATTTCATGGATAGAAGATTTGTTCTTACTGTAGATCACAGCAACCTCAGCATATGATTTTTTTCTTCCCTTATTAAGAACTTTCATGTTTTCACTTTAAAGGAATTATCGCTTCTCTTTGGCATATTTGAACTGCCAGCATCACTACTCTTGTGTTTTGGGGCCATTATTAAGTAAAATAAGGGTCACTTGTACACAAGTAATGCAATACCACAACAGTCAATCTGATAACCCAGACAGCTCCTAAGTGACTAATGGGTGGGGAGTGTCCGCAGCATGGAAACGCTGGACAAAGGGATGATTCACGTCCCAGGCAGAATGGAGTACAACAGCACGAGATTTCATCATTCTCTTCAGCACAGCACCCAATTTAAAACGTACGAATTGTTTATTTGGGGGATTTTACACAGAATATTTTCAGAATGGCATTGCCCATGGGTAACTGGAACCATGGCAAGTGAAGCCACAGACAAGGGGGACTGCTGTATATGCCAGGAATTAAACGAAGCACTCTGCAGAGTATCCCATTTGGCATTCACATCAATCCTATAAGGTAGTTGCTATTATTCACCCCATTTTGTAGGTGAGGAAACTAAAACTCAGAAAGGTTTTATGCTCTTAAGATCTCATAGCAAATACAGAGCTGACAGCTGTACCTGTCAAAGCACAGAGCCTACCTCCTAACCATTGCATGGCCTGGCTGCTTCCCTGGTGGGATTCTGACAGCACTGTGAGTGAAGTGAGAACTGCAGAGGCTTGGAGAACATTCCATCATCTGCTCCTCTCCTGTGCTGAGTGGCTTGAAGCCCACTCCTGAGACAGAGTGGAAAGAACAGTCCTTGAGGTCCAAACAAGTGTCTAAGCTGCATGAAGGTGGACACAGTCTTGGAGACCCAGTCTCTTCATATATAAAATGGAGAAAACAATACTTAGCTTATAATTTGTTTTAAGGATCATAAATAATGTGCCTGGAATTATAGTGGGCATTATTTTTTCCACTTCATATGACCTCAAACTGTGCTGAAATAAGTAATACATGTAAGTTTGAGCTGAAATAAGTAATACATGTAAGTGTAGGCCTCTATCACATCTTAGGAATAATCTCATTCTGTTCATTTAACAAATATTCATTATGTACCTACCACAACATGCCAGGTACTCTTTGCAGCTCTGGAGATACTACAGTGAACAGAAGAGACAAAAATCACTTCCTCCATAGGGCCAATGCTTTAAAGTGGAGAGGCAGATCATCTATAATAAGCATAATATGCTAATTAGACCAGACGTCCTTCCAGACAAAGCTGGGGCTTCAAGGGAAGCCTGGGTCCCAGGTGCCTGCCAGCAGCCAGGGGAAGGAAGGCCTGCTCTTGCACAAATTTCATGCATCAGGCCTCTAGTAAACATATGAGACGATGTATGTAAGTTGTTGAGAAAGGCTATGGAGAACATGGCTTTTATCATCATAGCTTCTTTTCCCCCATAAATATGATATATAGTAATTAGGAAACTACAAACAATAAGTCTTTAAAGTGATATATTTCTCTTAAGAAATGGATTGGTAATGCCCAGCAACACCTTAAAAAAAATATGGTGGCCCTAGCCAGTTTGGCTCAGTGTATAGAGTGTCAGCCTGTGGACTGAAGGGTCCCGGGTTCGATTCCAGTCAGAGCACATGCCCAGGTTGAGGGCTCAATCCTCAGTAGGAGACATACAGGAAGCAGCCAATCAATGATACTCTCTCATCATTGATGTTTCTTTCTCTCTGTCCCTCTCCTTTGCTCTCTGAAATCAATAAAAATATATTTAAAAAAATAAGATGGTGGACTCATGATTGTTTCTTAGGAGAGCCTTGCTGGTTCTGTTATTTTAACAACACGTATCCACTATAAGTTATCTATGATCTCAGAGGTGCCATAAAAGATAACATACCTGCCCCAGAGAAGGGGCAAAAGAGAGACACTATATAAAGTTTTACAGCAAAATGGGCCGCATCCCAAAAGACAGAGCCTGAAGCAATATATCTTAGCTCTCGATCTGACAGACCTGGGTTCAAAACCCACCTCCACCACTTTCAGCTTTTGGCTTTGGACAAGTTAAACTCTCTGAGACTCACTTTCATCATCAGTGGCATGATAACAATAAATCGCTGTGAGGATTACATAAGACAGCATATGGAAAGGGCTTAACAAATAACCAGCGCGCATGAAGTCAATACATATTTGTCAGATAAATGAGTGCTTTCATTTAGTGACTTGGGCTACTTTTGCTTTCATAACAAGAACCCACTTTACTCAAATCTTTCCAATAGTGTTGACATCCACAGTTTGCAAACACTTAGCATTATACAACTTCTTTCCTTTCTGCTACAAGCCTCTTTATTATCTACTACCCAGGAAATGCCAATCTTGGTAACCATGCCACACTGTATGTATTTCTCTGGTTACTATTGTGGTTTTACAAAGATAAGCATTTAATTTCTGAAAAAATGCTGTTCAGCTAAAAAATTTTCTCTCCATAACAGATCCAAAATTAATATTACTTTTTTAAATTTGAAAAAAAAAACCATAATTGTTTCAGCCAAACTTAGTGCACTGATATTAATGGGAAATTCCAAAAGTAATAGCCATGTAAGATTCAAACTCATGAATCTATGGCAGAGTTGACCATCGCTCTGAGGGAGCAGACTAACCACCTGCCTCTAAACATTACAGAATATTAATGTACAGGCATTAGAACCCGGGACACAATATAATTTACCAAAAAATGTTTATTATTGGTTTTTATTAAACCAAGCTCAAAGTAGTCGCTTATTTTCCACTACAAACAAAGCTATAGCTAGCACCTTTTGCTTAGAATTGTTTTACTTGGCCTAACATATATCAGGAAGATATTCCATTTTCCTAGAGCTTCACTGTTTTGCTCTTATTTTTCTTTAGAGTGAAAATTGCCTACAGGGAGTTCTAGTGCAGAGATGCTGTCTTCATGCAAGGACGAAGTTCCACCCGGCCCAGGAAGAGGTTGGGTTTAACATACATCTCATCTGTGCATTTCCACATCTTTCTGTGGCGGTTGGAGAGAACAATTTGTAGTATTTACTTTGCAAAGACACCTCAGAGATTTTTTTAAGCTGATAGAGATCTAGGTGAAAATATGTCCTAGAAAATTATTTATTTTCAGAGTCTAAAGAGAAAACACTTGGTCAGCCATCTCCATTCAGTCATTTTCCCCTTTTATTATTATAATTATCCTTTTGCCTGAGGAGTACATACCTGACAGGTTTTATGTCTGAATTACTGTAAATGCATGGGACTTTTCACCTGTGAGTATGCAAAGACATTCAAACTGATTCAAAATCAATGATTTATGTGCTATTAATTGAATTGAAAAACAAAAGCAGGCCTACTCTTACTTAGAACGTTGCTAAAGCTAGATCTCTTTGGAAAAGAAATGGTAAACGTAAAATTTCTAAGAATTTATGAGGCAATCATTTTTTTTTAATGAGGCAATTCTTAAGGACATGATTGCTCATGAAATTGCCAGCGATGAGAGTACATTCGCCTGCTCTGTTGTGGTAAAAGCTCTACTTGGTTGGCCAAGAAGTTAAGGAGCACTTACGAATGAGGCTGACATTCTTTGTAAGTCACATCCTTTCTAATTCAAAGTGGCAGATTTTATCCTGATTTAAAAATATCCCATAACCAAAAATATACAGATTTCCTCTGTGGGGTACTGGTTCCAGGATCCTCACAGATACCAAAATCTGTAGATGCTCAAGTCCCTTATATAAAACAGCATAGTTTTGTACATAATCTACACACATCCTCCTGTGCACTTTAAAGCAAGCATGTCAAACTCAAAGGCTAACACGGGCCAAATAAACAAGGTTTAAGTTTATGTGGGCCGCAAAAAACAAAAGCTTCAATTTTCATAGAAATGTAGGTTTATTTCAAAAAGTGTAGTATAAAAAAAAAGAACAAGAGCAATGATAAAATTAATTTTTCTTCCTGACACTTGGCATCTCTTCTCTGCTACTATCTTTCCTACTTCGGGGGAAATCTTGTTCGCAGTGATTACTTTCAAAACTGACCCAAGGTGACTATCAGTAATTCTGGATCTGACGGGAGACTTATTTCCTTTCATAATTGTAAATAACTGCTCACACCTTTATATTGGCTGAGCCACAAAAATATTCGTTGTGGGCCACATGTGGCCCGCGGGCTGCGAGCTTGACATGCTTGCTTTAAATCATCTCTAGATTACTTGCAGTTCCTAAGCCAATAAATACCATGTAAATAGCTGTTATATTGTATTGTTTCAGGAATAATGACAAGAAAAGGTCAGAACATGTACAGTACAGAAGCAACCATAATAGGACTTATTACATAGTTCACGTCGGCAACACTGTAAAATTTGTTCAAGTATTTTGATCTGACATATACATATACAATTTTGATGTATATATGCATGTTATATATATTTATATCCTTTTACATATGACATATCTCTTTGATTTTCTTTTTTTAAAAATATATATTTTATTGATTGTTTACAGAGAGGAAGGGAGAGGGATAGAGAGTTAGAAAATCGATGAGAGAGAAACATCTATCAGCTGCCTCCTGCACACCTCCTACTGGAGATGTGCCCGCAACCAAGGTATTTTGATCTGACATATACATATACAATTTTGATGTATATAAGCATGTTATATATATTATATATCCCAAACCGGTTAGGGCTATCTTTGATTTTCTTAACCAGTGTTGTACTGTACTTTGCATTGCCGTGTAGTTTAGCAAGATCTGTTGTACAAGCACAGAAAGATGGGGAAAGAAAGGTAGAAAATGATCCTGATGGAACCGAGAAGTTGGAACTTGTGACCAGCAGTCAGATGCAGGGCATGTGAATCCCCCAAATCCTATGGATATAGTGTGCTTTCCTTGATGTTCCTGCCAAAGTGAGGCTGGAAAGCCAAAGAGATCTGCAAGAGATGGACCAGCGCAAAGTTGCTGCAATTTGAAAATTCCAAACCTTTGCTTGCCAATGATTGCAAATAGCTCATCATTTTAAATCAATGAAACTCACAACTGAGTGTTTCATCAACTCACAGGAAACTGGGAGGAACTCTGACAACTATGCTAGTGTATGACTTATCACGGATGGAAACATTCAAGTGGAATTCCTTTGGTTTGGTCTTATTTGAAGACTAGAACAGACTTGTATATCCATGTTAAGTTTCATATTATATGGGAACTGCTGGGAATTTCTGCAATTATATCCTCAAAAGACAAAGTGCACAAACAACAGAATTGTGAAGTAATTAAGTTGGTTTTGAATGAAAACTGAGCTTACTAGTCATAAGACACGAATTGTGCCTTTGATCTAAAATGTCCTTTAATTACTTCATCCTTTAATTATGTACTCCTCCTTCAACCATTTTGAATCCAGTAATATTCTTTCTTCAAACCCTGCTCAAGGACCTCCTCTGCCCAGAAAGGCTACCTTTTATGCATCAGCCACTTTGTATACATTACATCATTCATTCCCTAAAACAATGCAATAAATAAAAAATAATATTACCCATTCTATAGAAAATAGTGACTCAGAAAGGTTCACAAATGTGCAAGTTAATTCAAAGATTTTTTAAAGCATCAAGAAATTTTATTTCTGAATAATTTCACTTTGATGTGAAACCCTTCTTCCTATAAAACACTTTTAAATGTTCTGAGCTTCTACAGGTGAAGAGATGGAGCTAAGACCACGGCATAAAGGTAGGCTACACCCTTACATAAACCACAAAATAATTAACCCACTAGCACTGAACAGCATCACAAAAATTGTTCTGTCTCAGCTGATGGTGGGGTGAAGATTTTGAGGGTTTCCTACTACTTGAATGGCCTGAAAACTCTTCAGGTAAGAAAGTAGAAAATAATTTGACAGAAATCCTGGGGAGAAAAACACTGGCTTTTTTCAATAAATAAGTTATAGGGAAGAGAGAGGGAGGGAAGGGAGAGAGAGGACAGAAAGGAAAGAGAGGGGGTAAATCTTTGAGTAAAAAAAAAAGAAATATATGAACCAATTGCAGTTTGTAGATCTTATTGAGGCCCTGATTTTGACACACTATGAAGAAATATTCATGAATTAATCATAGATATTTGAACTCTGATTTGATCCTTGTTAGGTGTAATTGGTACTTTATTTTTAGTCTTCATCTTTTGACTTACATAGTGAAATATTTATGGATGAGATGATATAACATTTGGGATTCACTTCAAAATAATCCAGCATGTAGTATATGGATATGGATGGACCACAGGGACATACAAGTGAAGCAAGATTGATTATGTTAATAATTATTGAAGCTGGTTGATTAGGTTAATTAAATTATTTTACCAACTTTTATGTATGCTTGAAATTTTCTGTAATAAGTAGGTTAAAGGAAAACTGTGGCTCTTGGCTCATGATACCAGGGGGACACCTGGCAAGACAAACTGTCTGGAAGGGTTATACTATCCAATAGGCCACACCAAATTATCACATATTAAGCCTTTTGGAAAATGAATTCACAAACCAATTATAGAAGACACATGAAGAAGCAACTCGTTAGTGAAGGCCAGCATATAAGCATGTACACACGTCTTCTCTCTCTCTCTCTCTCTCTCTCTCTCTCTCTTTCAGAATTAAGTCACCTGAATTTCAAATGATAGAACTAATAAATACAGCCTATAAAACTTAACAAATCTGCATGTAAGTAGGAGGTTGTTTTATTATTCTCTAAGTAGGCTATTATAGACTTAGAAATTTTCCTAATTAAAAAATAATCATAGAATTGCTCAGACTTATTCAAATCCACACAAAAATGAAAATAAAAAGTATAACCAAAAAATTTTTTAAATAGTTACAAATTGGTAGACCCAGAGGTCTACCTACATTTGCTTTATTGCAGAGCCGGAGCCCCTCCAACAATCTCAGCCTGCCCTCCCCTTATCTTTCCTGAACCGCCCAGGTAGGACTAACTCCACCCTCCACGGCGCTACTCTCTTCAGGGCACCACTTCAGCACTTGGTTTTTGAAACTGCATTGTAGTTAGTTGTAGGTGTGTGTCCCCTACCAGACACGGAGCCCCTGAGAGCACTGGATTGACATATGGAAAGACAAAGGGACACGGGTTAAGATGTGAAAAGTTTCTTTCTTTCATAGGGTTCTGTTCTACTTCCTATCAACCACCTAACTCATTCTTGTGATGACTGATCAAAAGCTAACCGTCAATAAGTTTTATAAATATCTATTTTGCAAAATAATCCACTTTCAAAGAATGTAAGAGAAACGAAGATTGTGTTCCAACATTGCTCATGAATCAACAGGAGGGGTATAATTGCTCCATATTTTCGGGGAAAATAAACAACCTATAGTGTATTTGTTTCACTGTGGGGTTTCTCAAATCCTCAGAAGGGAAAGGAATCATGTACATGTGGGTTTGTCTCCTCTAGGAGTATAGTTATAAGCTGGTTTTATTACTCAGGCATAATTAAGTAGGTTCTCAAATTAGGTCCCTCTTTAGAAATGACTGCAGAGATAATTCTACATTAATATGCCTGGTTCATGTATCTGAAATAGTACAATAAATAAAAACGTAGGAAATAGCACAGTGTACAGCAGTGATACAGTAAATCAATATAAATTCACTTATATAACACTGTAACAGGAGTATGAATGACAGAACCATCCAGTTCAACCTTCAAAAAATATTATCAAGTGGCTTTCTAATTGAGAGCACTTTAAAACACACACACACACACACACACACACACACACACAGAAACCAGAATATAGCAGCACATTAAGGAATATATGATATTATTTCTCCTTTGAAAAGTGTTTTGTTCTTTTCAGCATGACGAGGTCAGTGTCCCCAAGCAGCCTGCAGCCTCTCCAGCATTTCTCCTCTTCCTTCCCATGGCAACGTGGGTTAGCGAGACACTGAGCTTTTTGTGAGCTTTTTGTGATGTGTGTGTGAGGAGCGAGGCTTCAGGGAGGTCTCGAGGTGGAAAAATTTGTGACGCACTGGCTTCGGTGGCTGAGTGAGAATTATTTATCGAGGGTTCTGTAACACAATCGTTACGGTCACCCTATGCTCATTTCAAAAATTACATTTGGTCTCGAAGCTCTTAACTTCGATGGAAGCCCTTGAACAGGCGCCCCACACGACTTGTTCACGGAAAGATTATGAGATGGAGCCAACCAGCGTGCGCTGGATCCGTCTGGTTTGGAATCTCACCAGCTGAAAGCACGAGAGGAATGCCCTATTGAACAAGTAACGCGTGTAAACGTACTTCTGTCTGGAAGCTGAGTGCAGTCGCGGGGAGATGACCTTTGATTGATTATAACGTGTTCGCCTTATGAGCCCTAGTTTGCCCTCTCCTGGCCTTGGCTGCTCCAAGGGAGAGTCATCCCGTGTTCTCCCTAATTGCACGCACCCTCCACCCTCCAACAGAACCGATTCCGACTGGAATCTGTTTCCCTTCTCTTGGAAAGGGCCTTCTTCATAGCTTTCCTGGTGCCGCTGAAAGCGAGGCCGAGCTCAGCCCGTGCCTAATAGCCTGGTCTGTGTGCCGCACCTGATACTTTAGAGCAGTGGTTC
>NW_005871499.1:685822-691192 GCF_000147115.1 Myotis lucifugus
CCAGAAATCAGGATTTAAAAAGATTCCAGGTGATCTAATGTGCAGCCAAGATTGAGAACCACTGCTTTAGAAGGAGCTGGCAAGTGTTTCGTTTTGTCTCTCCTACCCACCTCCCCCTGCCCCCACCCACCAGTAATAAAGCTAAAACTCTCTCCCTAGTCGGGGTCTGGTTAACACATTCGCAGTTCCCCCTCTTCTCTTGTCACCTGTCACTATCTTCCACCTGAGAAAAGCCTTGATAATACCCTATCTTACAGGGGGGAGGTTGCCTGGCTCATTACAATGAATTGCTGAATCCAACACTTTCAAAGCAACAGTTGAGTGGGATGCCCCTGAAACAGCATCCTCCAGCTTCCTTGCAGCCTCTCCCAGCCCCTCGGCACCCGCCCCCCCGGCCAGAGGCGGGGAGTTGCTTATTTCTGCACCGACAGACGCAGGCCCCAGTAGCACTTCTTTGGCAGAATCTGAGAAGGCTTATTAGTGGACAAACCCTGTGCTTTTTAAAGCCCACTCACTCGCTGGCCTTTAGCCGGCGCCCGGGACACACAGCACTCAAGTACATTCACGACTGTGCTAGGCAGGGCACACGGCTCTAGCAACATTAGATCAAGAGTATCGACCTTCAATATGCTCAAAAATCAAACCGGAGATAGTACTGGGTGCCTCTGGAACGCCGGCTGTGTCTTCATTTGCCACTCATTTTGGAACTGGGATTGGGCCAGCTGTGGAACGAGGCACACTGGACAGCTCTCATCAGTCTTATCTTGCCTTTCCCTCTGGGATGGCTGGGGTGTGTGCAGCACTTGACAGAGTAAAGCAAAGGCCAGTGGGAATTTGCAAGCAGGACAAACAGGATCTACCAGCAGCCCTTGAAGGCCTGCCCAAGGGAAGGGCTACCACGGACAGGCAGGCTCCTTCCTATAAGAGGATGTTTCATCAAGAGGCCCAAGGTGGGAACACCCGGGGGGGGGGGGGGGGTATCATTCTGGCCCTTTCCACAAAACCAAGAGTATGACTCTCATTTTCAGAATCATCATGAAAAATGAAAGCAGTGGCTGCATATTGCAAAGAAGGCCTGAGAGGCTTTCCTTGAGCTCTGAAAACACCTCGCATGAGATCACCGCCCTTCAGAGGACAGAGGGCTCCTCTAACTGCTGACATCTGAGCATCCGCACAGCACCACGAGCAACCCCCGCATTCCCTGCCCCAGAAGCCAAGGCGTCACCTGCTAGAAGCGGACAAGTCTTCTCCCAGCACTAAAGGGAGGTAGAGGTTTACCAAAGGGTGGCTCCTCAGCCTTAGAGAGCGAATGCAGCAAAGAACTGCCTACGCGACCCTCAGAACTGTACTTACTAGCAACTGTGTTCCACTTTTACAGAAATTAGACAAAAGACAGAATCGCTAAACACAGTTAAAACAACCGCCTCCATATGTTGCATGTGAGCACAGAGCCACACCACCTCGACGCACCGTCACGTGTCAGGTTACTGGTTCAGAATTCTCATCAGAAACATTCAGACTTCTAGCTGTTCCATGAAAACCACAGAGCCTTCGTGAATAAGCGGACAAACAAGCTCAAGAATGACCAAGGTATGCACTTATATCCCTCACTGAAAGTGCTATGGACTGAATTGTGCCCGCCCGCCCCCAACCCCCACCCACCCACCCAGTTGCATATGTTTAAGCCCTAATGCCCAAAGTGACTGAATTTGGAGATGGGCTTTTAAAAGGAAATTAAGGTTCATATAGAGAGAGCAGGCTGACAGCTCAAGGAGGTGGGAGCTGGTTGGGGGCGGGGGGATTCAGCAAAAAAAGAATAAAAAAGAGAAAGAACTCATGGACATGAACAACAGTGTGGTGATTGTGGAGGGGAGGAGGGTAGAGGCAGGTATAGGAGGGATAAATGGTGATGGAAAAATAAAGAAAAAATGATGTTCAATATATAACCATTAAAAAAAAGAGGTAATTAAGTTAAATGAGGTCATAAGGATTGGATCCTGATCCTACAGGACTGGTGGCCTTATAGGAAGAAGAGAGAAACAGAGAACTCCCTTTCTCCACGCACATGCGCCGAGGACAGGCATGTGAGCGCACAGTGAGAAAGCAGCCTCCTGCGAGCCAGGAAGGGGACCCTGGCCAGAACCTGCCGCTGCTGGAGCAGACCAGGAAAGAGCGGAAAATGTATTCTGCTTGTTGCCACATGTGTAGGCATACACATATGATTTTTAAAATTAACCAGGGTGATCGAGTGTGCTGCCTCGCTCAGGCATCTGACAGTTACTCCTGCCAAGTTTTATATCAATATACTGAGATCTGAGGCGGCATCCAAACCGTTTAAAAGAGATTCTTCTGAAAAAGGCTTATGTATAGTTTATGATTTAAATACTATTGCCAACATTCTTCTTTTTTTAAAAAAAAAAGATGTTACTCTTCAGCTTAAGAACTCGCTGTAATAAACCTGGACTTGAATATTCACAATAAGCAAAAACTACAGAGTTAAAATACAACAACATGAGGTCCATCCAGCTATAGATTTTGATGGGCTCTTTTGATCAGCATTTCTCTAGTTTGCCAGGATCTGGGCCCTAAAAAATGAACTGTATTTTGCAGTGAAATGATATCTGATTAAAGTTTAATGATGAGATTCCATAACTGTCCTACAGCAACATGGAAATATGCAACTGAACTCTTCACATACCCTTGTGTATAACCTTTAATGCTGATGCTAACCCTTCAGTGTACAACACAGGCAGAGACCCAGTTAAAGAACACCCTTCAGAGAAATGTCACAGACAAGGCTAACGGCAAGAAACAGTCCAGAAAACATCCATTTCCTCAGAAGAAATTTAAAGCAGACATTATATTGGCAATCTAAGAAACTGTTAGACCAAATATTGGAAAAACCTATGCCATTGCTTTCTTTGTTGAAGGAAGACACCCAGCATTCAGTTATATCTATCCTAATTTGCCCTAATTTATTCTAATTAGGGGAATGTAAAATAAATCCAACAATCTCTTTTCCTCCTTTTTTTTATCCTACAGGCATTATATGACATGAAATAAATGTCTCTACAATACTAATCTAATGTGTTCTGAATATTTCTGGAACCCAGGACCCCATGAGATTTCTTTTACTACCTCAGCGTTCTTTTAAATGCTACCAATAAACTTAAATTTGTCTGCAACCATAGTTTAAAATTTTTTTCATAAGTTCAAACAGAAACTCTGATAATGGCAAGTATTGAATAAATAAATAGAGTTCCATTCCACACTTTTCAGATACCCATTATGTGTCAGGAGATACATAATATCTCCATGGACATATAATATATTTAGAGAATAAATTTCTCTATTTTGATTGGCTTACCCTCAAATTCTATATACTAGTATTTCTATGATAAAAAAAATAAAACCAAATGATGATTGACATCTCAAAAGTATCCAGAGATTGACTTTCTGAGTTGAACATAGTCACACTACTGGATGGAAATTATCAGGCCCTCCCCGTTCTCCTCCTTATCTTAAAATGAAAAAGAAGATTCAGGGATCACTGTCTCCTTATCTAAGCACTCTCCCTCATGGCCTTTGTGTATCTGGCTTAGTATGAGGCTAGTTGAATGGGGAAAATACATTTCTCCTAATATTCTGAGTTTTAAATGATTTTGTTCACTCTTAACCTGCCTTATTCTTTATTCTGTGTTCCTAAAATTCTTTCAGGCAACATGTGATTAAATTTATTAATATTCCCTTTTATTTTCATGTACATTTTACATTTAATTGTTTGCCCCATTAATTCAATTATATTTTATTTATACTTAGTAGGAGGCCTTCACATATATATAAGATAATTTTCCTACCATTACTTATTATAATAAATTAAGTTAGGCCATGTAATTATCACCTCTCAGCTCCCAATAATCCTGTGACAGTTGCTATGATAAAATTATTTCCCAGAGGTATCATATATGCAACATTAGATTTTTGGAAGCATATTAAAGTCCCAATATAAAAAGTAATGCATTATTATGCAATATATTTCTAAAATATAATTCCAGATTAAATTGCTCAAATGTCAATACACCTATATAGAAAATTGATACCATTTTTAGTTCCTGGCTTGCTTTAGGATCTGTCCATAACCCAATGCCAAGCCTTCTTCACTTCCAGTTTCTTTTCATAACTGTGATCAAATCATGTAGCTAAATCATCATGTCTTAGTTTCTCTACTTATAAATTATGGGTAATAACAATTACTTGCTATATATCATATACCTAATTGTGAATTTCAGGGTATATTCTATTCTAAAATAAATAACCACTCAATTTTCCCTTCCATTAAGTCAAATTAAAAATAGATTTTAAAAATTGAATAAATCTGCATTTTGAACTCCTTAGAGTATGTCAGATTCTTGACAAGACTCTTAATCATGACAGATTCATACAGTGAGTTTTATGAATGATATTAAGGAAAGGAAATATTTTTCCCTTCCTTTTAAGCCCTTTCCTTAAACTTTCTGATGTGAAAATATATATATATATATATATATATATATATATATATATATATATATCTCAGGATTTTTATTCCACTTAGCTGCACAATCGACCACAGCTGAAAACAGTTTGGAATAATTACAGACAATTGAGTAAAAATCATACACCATAGAGCATTCACTTGTCAGAATAACAGTCATTCACAGGCATGCAAGGGTCCAGAGGGTACCCTGTCTACTTCATCTAGGAATATTCTTGATAAAGAATTCTAACCAAAGTACATGTGAATTAGACCAGAGACCTGGCGGTAGAAAAAAAGATGAGATAAAAAACACTGATGAAAAATATAGTTGTATCTTTATCTATGAGAGTATACTATTAAATCAGGATTCATGGAAAAAAGGGAACATATTTTAAGAAAAATTATAATAATACTAATTAAATGCACTCAGGATGATACAGAACAATGACATCCTTTAAATGTCTCATTTGCAAAGTGCTGGGAGAAAAGTTAGAATGAGAACATAATCTCAAAGGCTTATCTTATTGGGGGAGGAGCAAAGGAACAAACATTAGAATACCTTTGTGGGGGTAATAATTTGTATCTTCTTTCTATTTAATAGCAGAAAAAATATATTTTATAATGAACATCATGTAGTTATCATGATTAGTAAGTATAATTCAAGGGAATAGAATAGCAACTTTATTAAATCAGTAAAGAAAATCTTAAAAAAACTAATAAACATAGAGAGATGAAATAAATTTTTAAAAACTAAATGAGTGAGTTAAAATTCCCAGTTGAAAGAAGAAACCTATTGGGTTTAGTTTAAAAACAACTCAGCTTTAAGTAACAGACTTAAAGAGATATAGAAAGGT
>NW_005871499.1:691292-760065 GCF_000147115.1 Myotis lucifugus
AACCCCTATTTTTCATGAGAATATTACCTGTAAGGGCCAAGAGACTAACAAATACTAGGCATCCCCATTGGGGATGAGAGACAAGAGTCTGCTCTTAAATCGACTTCAGAGTAGAGGTGCCAAAACAAATAAATCACTGTAAGTGAAATGCTTTGAAAGGTAAATGGGCTTTAAAAATGTTTGTGTGGGTTAAGTTTTGTAATCAGAAGTATTCATTACTGTCCGATATGGTAAAGGCACATGTCCATCCGGATCTCTGGAGATCTCCTCCTGGTAGATAATTCATTATTTTCCAACCAATACCTAGCACAGTGGACACCCCCAACAAATGTTACTGAATGAAGAAAAAAAGTAAGCCAATGTTCAAACATGTTATGCTTCACCTACTCCAAAATTGTATTCATTTGAGTAAGAAGTAATTAAAGGCCCAAAGTTCTCAGATTCCTTCAATCCATACTCACTTTTCATCAGTAAGAATTCTGGAATGATGAGCAACCCTAAATGCCTATTTGACCCAGCGACTCGAGCACTGATAGAATAAAAAGCAGAGTAAACATCTACTACTTGGGATCCCCTGCCTCTAGCCAAGTTCATCCTCAAAGACCCTGTCTCACTTTGTATTGTCATCGTGGTATGACTTACACTCCTGAAGCCATTATAAAGAAATCTGAGAGAAGAATGGCACTTTGACAAGCTACTTTGGTCTCCATAGTGGCTCCATTCTATTTTTTTCCTTTACAGCAACCTTTTGTAACTGAAGTAAAAATACTTCAGTCATTTCTCTGATATGAGGAAGTCACATTTGTGGATAGGCAAGAAACAACCTATTTGTTTTCCTAAAGTTTCACTGGACATAACTCTCTGGTCATAGATCACCAAAGGCTTCTTTAATCTATAACCAGGAAGCTCCTGAATATTCATCAAGTCATCTAAAACATTGGTCAACAAGAAGTCACCTCAGTGGCTTTGTCCATATACCAAGATTCAATTATGGGAATGGCAATGCCCAAATCCCCAGGTCATTGAAAAATGAACAAGTAACATGAATTAAGCATGCAAAGCTATTGATGGTTGAGTGCATCAGTCTGGGGTCCCTGCTTGAATTCAGCCTAAATTCTGAAAGGGGGCTCGACTTTGCCTTAGCCCCAGGGATTGACCTGCCCTGCTTTGGTCTAACAGTTCTCTTAAACAGAGCCAGAAGCACCCCATATTTCTAGGCAAAATGATCTGGGGCGGGGGGGGTCTTTCCTCCAAGTTAATTTTTATAAACCTCCAGAGAGATTCAGAAAGTACTGGACCAATATAATACCACTAAGATTGCTAATAGTAACTTGGTAGAGAACAGAAAAAGGGAGAGCCAAATTGATATCTCCTTTGGGGTTCAAACTGGTCTGGAAAAAATGTAGCAAGTCCAAAATGACTGTTCTGCAAGACCAGAGATAGAATAGAGCCACTTCTAATTTGAAGAGTGCCACTACCAATGATGGTTTCACTCGTTGCTAATAAAAAGAGCTGACTCAGTGAATACTCACCATTAGCCAGCACTGTCCTAAGTAATGTCTTAATTTATTTAATCCTCAGGACAACCCTAAGAGGTAGGAATTATGATTACTATAGATTTCATCAACGACAAAATGGAAACCCAGAGAGGTTAACTAACTCACTCCAAGTTACTCAGTGAATAATGGCCGAGGGAGGGCCAACACCAGGTGCAGTGTTTATGCGCCTGCCCGTCCCCATCCTGCCTTGTCCCACCCCTGGAAGCTTGGAAGAGTGCCCCATGCACAAGCACAGACAGTGAGATGAGGACGACAAGCACGGTGTTTGTGGGAGGCAGTGTCATGTTGCCTGCAGCGCTGGCCCAGCTGGGGTGAGAGTTTGTCCTTGCCTGGCTCCTTGGAGGCACTCCTCATCTGTCTCAGGGCATCTCCACGAACTGCTCTGCTCTACAAATACACTCTAGGTTTTCTAAAGAAAGCTTAAGGTTATAAAGACCGGGACAGATATCACTACAAAAAAAAAACAACTTCAAGTAGATCCCACATTATAAACTAGAAAACTGGAAAGAAGAGAGACCTGGCTATAGATAATACTCTTTGTACCACACCCAGGGAGTATCCATGGGATACTCCAAACAGCTGCTCCTGAAATTTCAGAGTTGCATGATTTGTATGGTCATGCCTTAAACATCAAAACAAAATTTCTTCCCATCTAATTTGCTTTTCTGGTACTGGGCTTTTCAAAGTTGAAATAAAGAAAGGATAGAAAACACATTCACAGATGATATTCAAAACCACTGATGAAGGAGTTTCATTCCTTTTTTCTTTTAATTTGCCTAGCATTAAAGTCCTCTCGTAACTTGACAGTCATTGGGGTGACTAAAATACCCAGTATATCTTAGTGAAAAGCTATTTTTAAAATCACTTGATTTAGAAAACTCCAATCATGGTAATTTCGTGGGGATTCTTAGTACACAAATTAAAAGTTTTAAATTGCTCTGCCAGAATTTGTGAGTTCAAATAATCTTAATTAGGAAAGCCCTACCTTGATGCATATTTATCAGTTGTTTTTAACATCTGCCCTGATACAAAATTATTTTGAGGATTGCTCTATGAGTTATAGCTCCCGTGGTCAGTAATAGCAGTAATGATGCAATATGAGACGAGGAGCTAGAAGTGTGATTCCAGTCTTGCCCGACTCTGCCACTCTTCATCTCTGGATCCTGAGAATGTCACTTAACTTCTCTCAATCTGTTTCCTCCTGTCCAAAGAGGAAACACAGTTCCTACCTCAAAGTGTTGTTTCATGGATCAATGGGATTTCGGTAAACCACAAGGCACCATAATATAGCATAGTATTAAAACTGTGTTCTATACCAAAATGCCATGTTAATCACCTTAGGACATTTCTCTTAATTCCGGACCCTTATTCTGTAAGAGGTTTTAAAAAATAAATCAGACCCTACAGATTATATATATATATATATATATATATATATATACACACATATATATATATCTTTAAAATATATATATATATATAAAAATTACAAACCAAATGTGGTGGCAGTGTGGCTCAATGAGAAAAGTGCACATGTAGTCTGGTGCAGAAGGGAATCAACTTGGCTGATGTGGCAACTTTGCCAACTCATGACCCTCGGTTCTCTCACTTGAGAAATGAAATAAGAAGTCTCCGATTAAGAATGATGTGGGAATTAGAAAAAAATATATATATGTAAGGCCTCTAGCAGGACAGGCACACAGTAGGTGCTCAATACATGGCACCCATTTCACATCAAAGAAGCCATTTAATTAAGCCAAGTATGCCGTGCGTCTCCACACTCACAACAGCTGAGCAGTGTTCTGCCCAGAACAGTACATCCATTAGCAGAGTCCCAAATAAACCTCGGCCAGGGCCAGAGCCCTGGGTTTATCCCACTGGAGACTCCAGCAGATTAAGGCTGTGCTCCCTGTATTCGCGTTTCCTGCTTTAGACCGCTATTTTGTAAAGATGTACTAATGGAACCTCAACTGTGAAGAATAAAATTAATGCGAACCAATAGGACAACTCCAAGGGCAGAATTTTTCCAAACCTACTTTTTTTTTTTTTACTAAGATGAACTACTTCTCTGTTCGTTACTTATTTAGGGATAGGGGTGGGGCCCAGGGACGAGGATAAGGAAAAAGCCAAAGTGGATCTGCTGTTGTTACGGGGGGAAAACTGTTCAATTGGATCAAAATAAACAGCCTGTGGCCTCCCCAGGTCCAGAGCGCGCTTAGAGTCAGGCCGGTTGGAGGCGTTTGGAGCAACAAGCAGGAGAGCGGGCGGGCGCAAGTCCTCGGGCGCCCAGCCTGGCCCCGGCAAACCCAGCGCGGCAGGCAGCCGGCACCGCGCGGAGGGCGAGTTAGCGGCGTGGAGCTGGGGAGGGCGCATGCAGCTGGGTTAGTGGTGACTCGACCATGCGGCTCTGCATTCCTGCTCGGCAAACGCGCTTAGGCAAAACAGACTTGATGCTTACAAGGATCCCAGCCCAAAATGGAGTGTCTCTGACTAGCAGGGAGGGGCTGATGCTCGCCATGAGGAAGCCCACCACGGTCACGGCGATGCCCAGGGCCAGCTGCAGCAGGGCGAGCAGCAGCGGGAACCGGCAGCCGCAGCACGTCCGGGCCTCCTCCTGCCCGCACTGCTTGGGGGCCCCCGTGCCCTTCTTCGGCCCCATGTCGTCGGGCCCGGTGGCGTCCCCGGCCGGCGGCCCCCCCTGCCTGCGCTGGCCGCGGGGCTGCCGGTCCTTGCCCATGGCGGCGGCGTGGGTGGGACCGTGCGTGTGCGGCGCGCACTGGGCCCCGAGCGGCGCTGGGCGGGCTGAGCCTGCCCTGGTATTCGGATTACGGAGGCTGAACAAATATGGAAAACATTTGGAGCCGACTGGCCGGGCCTCCAAAGGCCACAGGGAGCCCGCAGCACAGGGGGGAGTCGAGGGGGGTCGCCAACTGCCAACGCGCTGGGACGCAGCGCCGGCTGGGCCCGCGGGCAGGGTTCGCCCAAAGCCCGTGGGAGCCGGCGCGGGTGCCTCGGCCTCTTCAATCCTTTAAACAGGCGGACTGCTTGGGGGGGCGGGGGTGGGGGTGGGGGGGGTGGGGGACGGGCACGGGGGAAAATGTCTGTTGTCATCATTCCCAATTCCAAACCCCAAGGTTTTTGTTGTTGTTTTTTGTTTTCTGAGAGGTGCAATGCAAGGTGACGAATGTTTAAATCATTTCAGTTTAATTAATAGACAATTTAATCTAAAATAGGCATCGCTGGGCTCCAAGCTGTGAAATCGTTTCCAGGCGCTAAACTGTTTCTTTCCCAACAAAGGCATGGGCTCTTTTTCTTTTTTAAATTCTGCAATCCAACTGACAAAGGCGTTTCTCCCATTCAGGTATTTGCTTTTGAAATAACTGTTTATAGAGATGCTGGGCTCATTGTGAACTCTCTCACATGTATTTCTTTTTTAAAAGCTCTTTTAACTGTTTATGTGGAGTGCCCAGCCAGTCTTCACTAATTTCCACAACCGTGCCTAAGGGGGGTTATTATGCACCTAGGACTCCCGCATTTGTCTCAGTCTACATTTAAGAAATTCTAAAAGCACCTATAGTGTGCGACAATATTAAGGATGTTCAAGACAGAATGTGGCCCCTGCCTAAAGTCATAGAACTAATCAATAAAACTGATTCTTCTTATTCCCACATACTTCTCAGTAGCACTTAGAATTTCAGTGAAACCACTAAGAAATGATCCCTTCACTTTGGAGTCTTTATATATCACATTGGTATGGTCATGTGAACAATCAGAAAGCTGTATTAAAAAAATAAATGATGTTGCCAAGATACTAGAATAGATACTCCTAGATTGTTCTAGCTCAGCACATTTAACGTCTAACTCTGCTCTGTTTCCTCAGAATTATATCCTAATTGTCATCAGTTCTCCTTGAAACAGCCTAGTTAGTCCACACAAAGGTACCTTTGAAGATATAAAATATATTCTTCCTTATGTTATGAATGTCATTGTTTTCCTTCCACCTTCCTTCTGGATCAGTGAGAAAAATAAGGTCCGTGGAACGCATTGCAATAGCTTGGAAAGCAGAATCCAAACCGCGCGCCCCCCTGTTCCCCCTAGAGCAGCAGAAGCAGCCCTCAACCTGAGTAGTTGCACTGACATAGGGTCCTTGTCAGCTGCTTTGGGGCCATTACACCATTAAGATTTCTAGGGAGAACAGACAAAAGCTGGTGTTACACAAGGTACCCACCTGATTTGGGCATGACTGAGAACAACACAAACGAAACAGAACAATACTTATTTTTTTTTCAATGTAAATATACTAAACATTTTTAGGAAGCTAACTGACCACCTGGAATTATTTGTTAGTATGAATAACAGAGCTTCCAAATACTGAGTATCTATTCTATTCTGTAACAAACACATGCTAGGTGCTTTACATACTTTACAGTTACTCCTTAGAAACACCTTATAATTACAGTTTCCACGTTTAAAGATGCAAAATGAATTATTAAGTAACCAGATTAATAAGTCACACCCCTATTTGGGGATGGAGGTGAAGGTAACCAAATGTGAACTCTTGTGAATTACCTATAGGCAAACAAATGGGTGTTAGGCTGTTTAAATTGTTTGTGATTTAAAACAATTTAATGATCATGGGTATTATTTCATCTATCACAGAATTGGCTATTGGCCTTGAACCTATAGCTACCTGAGAACTGTACAAAAATATCTTGATTAACCACCATAATATACAGGGTGGGCAACAGTAGGCTTACAGTTGTGAGTACACAAAACCAGTTTATTCTTGTATTATTATTTATAGATTATTGTATTATGTATTTATATTACAACTGTAAACCTACCGTTGCCCAACCCTATATACAATAGTTGATGGAGACCATTATTCCTATTCCAAATGTATAACTAGATACAGGCTCTATTGGCTAACCATACTGGCTGAGCTGTCATTTAGTTAAGAATAAAATATCCCTATTCCTCAAAACCTTAAATTAGGTCAGTGATGACGAACCTTTTGAGCTCGGCGTGTCAGCATTTTGAAAAACCCTAACTTAACTCTGGTGCTGTGTCACATATAGAAATTTTTTTATATTTGCAACCATAGTAAAACAAAGACTTATATTTTTGATATTTATTTTATATATTTAAATGCCATTTAACAAAGAAAAATCAACCAAAAAAATGAGTTCGCGTGTCACCTCTGACACGCGTGTCATAGGTTCGCCATCACTGAATTAGGTATAAATTAGAATAAACAAAATAATAGGATGCTCCTGTAGGTTTGTCTTTTAAGTTTCAGAACTAGTGAGGCTCACAGTTATAAAACAGTTGTACATACTTTCTTTTCTAAAGGCTTCCTTTTAATTGCCTAGCTGAGACAAGTTTCAAATGAAACCAGTAGCAGTGAACAACAGCCCAGATAAAATTGTAATCCTCTCCAGTGGTCGGCAAACTGCGGCTCGCGAGCCACATGCGGCTCTTTGGCCCCTTGAGTGTGGCTCTTCCTAAGCCTTAGGAGTACCCTAATTAAGTTAATAACAATGTACCTACCTATATAGTTTAAGTTTAAAAAATTTGGCTCTCAAAAGAAATTTCAATCGTTGTACTGTTGATATTTGACTCTGTTGACTAATGAGTTTGCCGACCACTGCGTCTAGGCTGACTCCAGTGTTGAGCTTCCAGGGAAGCAGGCAGCGGTATGGGGGCCTCCCACCTGCTCAGATTTCTGGCTGCATGCTGGAATCTGGGCCTGAGGGCTTGATCTTTGGCGATACCATGAGATAATATTGATGAGGACAATATTTTCACTTAATTCATACAGGAAAGTAGAAACAAAGAACAGGGTGAGGAAAGTTGTCCAAAGGTTACTGATAGAAAGTAATCAGGGCTAAAATGGGATCAAAAGGTCCTTACGGATACAGTAGGGAGAGCGCTCCCTTTAATACATCTTTTCCATGAGAAAAATCACCGTTTCCAGCTCTTCACATAGTTTAACAGAAATGAATGTGGTTTCTTTAGTATTCATAAGTTCTAATGCCTCTCTTTTATAGGGTAAGCAATAACCTCTTCAGATATTTATATTACCGGGAAGAAAGGCAAAGTAGAAACAAAGTGTTTTCAGATACTCTATTGGTTGCTCCTATAACTCAAAAATGACAGAGATTATAAATTAGAAAGTGCAGGAGAGTAGTCACCATAAAGGATTTGAGATTATTTTGATCCTCTGGGGCAAATAACAAAATTAAGCTTAGTATCTCTCTTTGCTGTATCTCAAATTCAACATTATTTCCAAGTGTTTCTGCTTTAGAAGTTCAGAACTGGGATGATGATAACTCTTTTTAAAACTACAGTGGGGCCTTGACTTACGAGTTTAATTCGTTCTGAGACAGAGCTCGTTAAGGAGCTCGTTAACTCAAATTATCAACTCAATGCAAAAAATCGGCCGAGAGACAGCTGGTATCTCAAAAAACTCATTAGTCGGGACACTCATAAGTCAAGGCCCCACTGTAGTGTCATTAACAAAACGGCCTTGGGAAATCCACTTGAAAATAATCTCCAAACCCACATATTTCTGAACACATGATCTTTGACTCACCAAGAACAAAAAAAGATTTCATGGAAAAATTATTACAGTTCCAAGGTATATATCAAATCTCTTTAATGTGTAATTAAATATATCAGAAATGCTCAGTCAGATTTGATTTAAAGAAGTATCAGACACTCCACAGAGAACCGAACTCACCATTGGCTCATATGTCTCACTGGCCTCCATACATGAGTCTAGAAATATTGCTGATCTGTGTGTGTGTGTGTGTGTGTGTGTGTGTGTGTGTGTATACAACAAATAACTCTCTATTCTTTTCCATTTTTTTTATTTCTGTGTCATTAATTCTAACTGTGTCTTTTGGCTCAAGTTTCTTCTCAGAATAATTGACCAATTTATGATTTTTTGCATAACAGTTCGTATTTTCAAGTTAAATGTCTTAGGGGCAGTGTACTCACTATGGTCAACAGAGCGTTTATAACTCTCATTCTATAAAGAGTCTGTAGAGATGGTTACTATCAATCATTCCCTAGTGCATTCTACCTATTTATATGATATTTATAATGATAACAATTTTTTCCGCATAACTTTGTACATGTAGTTTTGTCCATGTAATTTTGACATGTCCACCATAATGAAGAAGAAATATACTTATTTTATTTAAGAAATAAAGAGAGGCTGTTGCTGGTGAGTCCATTGGTTGGGCATTGTTCTGTGCACCAAAAGGTTGCTGGTTCAATTCCCTGGTTAGGGCACATGACCTGGTTGTGGCCTCAATCCCCGGGGGAATGCAGGAGGCAGCCAACAGATGTTTCTCACTCCCTCTCCCTTCTCTCTCTCTAAAATCAACTTAAAAAGACAAACTTTTTTTTCCAAAAGAAATAAGAAGAGAAGAATGTATAAGTAAATTGCGGTATATTCATACAGTGGAATACTACTTGCTAATAAGTAGGAGTGAACTACTGATATAGGCAATGACATGAATGAATCTCACCAATAGTTTGCTGAGCGAAAGGAACTAGACAGAAAATAACACTGCATAATTCCATTTATATAAAAATAAAAATGCGCCCTAACTGGTTTGGCTCAGTGGACCGAGCGTCGGCCTGCGGACCGAAAGGTCCCAGGTTCGATTCCGGTCAAGGGCATGTACTTTGGTTGCGGGCACATCCCCAGTGGGGAGTGTGCAGGAGGCAACCTGTCGATGTTTCTCTCTCATTGATGTTTCTAACTCTCCCTCTCCCTTCCTCTCTATAAAAAAAATCAATAAAATATATTAAAAAATAAATAAAAATAAAAATGCAAAACTAACTTGTGATCATTGAATTTAAAAAGTGATTTGGTCTTGGGATGAGAGAGCTGACTAGAAAGGAGTAGAAGGGGGCTTGGTGGGGTGACGGAAGTCTTCTGTATCTTGCGTTGGGTGGTGGTTACATGGGTGCAAACAACTGTGAGAACTCACTGAACAGCATTTAAGGTCTGTGCATGTTTATTGTATGTAATGATGTCTCAATTTTTTAAATGTAATAACAAGAGAAATACAAGGAGTCACTGTGTATCCACAACGAATTAACAATAGAAAAAATAAAGTTTGTGCGTTTTGTTTTGTTTTTAATTTAAATTACCATACCAAATTCTTTTCTTTCCTGCCTATCTGGCTCCTCAGAATTAATTATCTATTCCTGTCTAATAAATCACCCCAAAATAGTAGTTTGGAACAACAATAATTATTTATTCCATGGTTTCTATGAGTCAAATAGTCAAACAGGGCAAAGCGAGAATGGTTTAATTCGTCACATTTTCTGGGGTCTCAGCTGAAAGACTCGGAATCATCTGAAGTTTTGACTGAGGCGGGAAGATCTGCTTTCAAGGAGGCTCACTAATCTGATCGGCAAGTTGGTGCCTTTCCGTGTGGCCTCTCCAGGCATTGGCCTCCCTACAGGGCTGTTGTGTGTCCTCACAACACGGTATCTGGCTTCAATCAGAACGAGAGATTCAGAGATTGAGAAAACATGGTGAAGACATCCTTTTTATGACACAGCCTCAGAAGTCACTTAGCAACACCTGACCCTCATTCTGTTCTTTAGAAGGGTGTCACTAGGTCCAGCCCACATTCAAGAGGAGACAAATTAAGAAAGAGTATCAAACAATCAAAACCATATTTTAAAACCACCATACCTCCCCCTCAATAACTTCATGAACTGTACTTCCTTGGCTGATCTCCTAAATGTTGGTTCCTTTCTTGGTCCTCTTCCTTCTAACACGATACACTCCATGGTTTCAATGAAAACTCCCAAATCTATCCAAAGAGCCCAGACTTCTTTCCTTAGCGCTAGATCTGCAAATGTAACTACCGACCCACATTTCCATTTGAATGTCCCAAATGTACCTCAAATTCACTCTGTCCTTGAACTCCACAGAGAAACCAAATAAGATAAACATCAAGCATCCACAGACTTTAGTGGCAAGATGGTCATTGGTTGCCTTTGCCAAGAGCAATCCCATATAGCAGTTTCAAGATTCCAGTGAGTTTAAGAGGACAGAGGGGGGAAAGAGGTATAAAGAAATCTGTGGAAAATCTTAGCTATGAGAGGAAAGAAAGAGAAAAACCTATAGCTAGAGGGATAATATCCTTTTTAGGACAATTGATCAGATAAGTTCCTTGAGGTGGGAGAATTAGTCAGAAGGAAAGTCCCCGTGTAGACTGAGATGGTAGGAAAGAATGAAAGACTAGATAAAGTGCAGTTGAGTTTGCAGGAGTGGGAGGAAAACATTTGAGAGAACTCATATCTTCTAGGCTATGTGTATAATCAATATTTTTATTCTAAATGAGGCAGATTTTAGATATAGAGCCATTCTGACTCTACATCCTATCCCACAGCACGTTATTGCTATATCTCTTAAGTATAGATAAATTTTAATGAAAATACATTATTTTCTGAAAATTTTCTCTAAAAGAACAAAAACAATTTTCTATGAATTATAATAAGAATAATGTCTAGAATATATGTATGTATATATGTATATATATAATACACATATTTATAAGTTACAAAATACTCTTATATATTATATCTTTAAGTCTAACCAAAATGAAGTTGAAATTTCTTCAGAGTGGTTAAGTGACTTGCCCAAGGCGACATTCTTTCTTCTTGCTCAAAGTCCAGATATTCCTGCCAAGGCCCAGGGTAGCAAGAACAGATGCTGATTAGGGTCTAGAGCAGCAATTTTAAACCGGTGCACCGCAAGAATTTTTAAAACATGCAATACCTGACTGACGTCTTTTCCCTAGACTGTCAAATTAAAAAAAAAATGGCAACAGTCAACACAATAGCCGTCTGGTGTGAATGAATCAAAGTCATACCTACTTTTTGTCAGATCAGCAATAAATATATGTTTTGGTGTGCCGCAGAATTTTAGTAATTAGTTTAAACGTGCCATGAGATTAAAAGCACCATCAGGGCAGACACCGGGCTTTCTTAGTCATGATTGGTCTGACACACAGTACAAATAACATTGTGTGGTGTTAATATTGACAAATCATAAATACAGTTTACATACAAGATTCATGAGGATTCAGATCTCTCTGATATAAATAATGTTTCTTTAAAATCCTAGAATCTCATATTTTCTCTGTACATTTAAATTTTTGTTTTAAGAATCATCTTGAGCAGTGGTTCTCAACCTTGGCTGCACATTAGAATCACCTGAGAATCTTTTTAAAATCCTGATTTCTGGGCCTCATCCTCCGGAAATTCTGTTTCTTTGTTACTAATGTTGTGGCCTCACCCCATAACAAAGAAACAGAATTTCCGGAGGATGAGGCCCAGAAATCAGGATTTTAAAAAGATTCCCAGGTGATTCTAATGTGCAGGCAAGGTTGAGAACCACTGATCTTGAGGAACAACACGACTGGGATACTTTAGATAAATTATAATCAGGTTTTAAAAATAATAACATTAAAGAACACATCAAAGTTATTTTTCAAATCCTATGTGTTGTAAGCAAACTATATGATTTTCACTTTGACCACTAATCTTCCTCCTTAGTTTGAATAACTGAGTCATTGTCTGACTCTAAGCAGATTGATATCTTTTACCATTTTTATTGTAATGTAAGTTTCCATAGAATTACAAGCCCCTGAATTTGTTTCCATACACAGTCATTACCACATTAAAAGACAGCTTTGACCTTCAGACAAAACCTTGTAGGCCTTGTTCTTTTCTCCAACCATTCTATGAATTCGCTCTCATTTTTACTCGGTATAAGTGCAAGTGCTAGACTCAGACTGCCTGACTTCCAACCTCCTAATTCTTACCAGCTGTGCGATGTGGACAAGTTCCTTCACCTCTCTCAGCCTCAATTTCCTTTCTGTAACATGTAAATATTAGAAGTACTTGCCTCAGAAGGTTGCTATGAAGTATAAATACAATAGTTCATGAACACACAGAGAACATTCCCTGGCACGGGTAAGTAACCCATAATTGTTAGCTATTATCCTAACCCTGCCCTCTTTTCTTATTCCCTTCCCTTTCCTATGCATTATCTTTCTCTGAAATTTCTTTTTGGCAATTCTGCTTTCATTGTTTCTCCTCCTACACTCTCCACAGAAAAATAGAACCCTCCCTGTCCTTCTCTTTTACTCGCTGCCTGATGCTCTGAAGTTTCAGCTACTGAATTAGTGCTTTACTTCACAATATAATTTTTTTTCCTCACCACCACCTCTGTATTCTCACCCAACTCTGTAATTCTGGGACTTTTCCAGAATGATCCCTAGAGAAAGATGACTCCCCCCCTCCTCCTCTTCTAGTGTTTTCTGTTTCTTTTGAGTGCCTCATCTGACCTTTGACCCCATCCCCTGCTTCAGGGAAGTGACCAGAGTCAAATGCTGTCTTTCACCCACCCCAGTAACAGTGGTTCTCAACCTTCTGGCCCTTTAAATACAGTTCCTCATGTTGTGACCCAACCATAAAATTATTTCCGTTGCTACTTCATAACTGTAATGTTGCTACTGTTATGAATCGTAATGTAAATATCTGATATGCAGGATGGTCTTAAGCGACCCCTCTGAAAGGGTCGTTCGACTGCCAAAGGGGTCGCGACCCACAGGTTGAGAACCGCTGTCTTAGAAGGACCTCATTTTATTGTGTAATCTTTTGCTAAGCATCTTGTGAAGGCTGCCTCAAAATAAGCAGGGGATTCACGCTTGGTTTCCCCAGTGGATTTCAAATTATTTCACAGAAGTTACCGAATTGCTGCCACTTTAAAAACAATGTTTTCAGAGGGAAAGGGAGGTGGGGAAATGGAAGAGGGTATAGGGGGGATAAATGGTGATGGAAGGAGACCTGACTTGGGGTGGTGAACACACAATACAATATACAGATGATGTATTATAGAATCGGACACCTGAAATCTATGTAATTTTATTGACCAGTGGCACCCCAATAAATTCAATAAAAAATTTAAAAACAGTGTTTTAATAATCTAACATTAAGCTAGATTAAAGTTTAACGGAAAAGTGTTCACATTTTTCACGTTATACTCCCTAAAATATCACTCATGGGATGGTGGATGTCTTTGTTTGGGGCCAAAAATCCTTCTATGTGTTGGGGAATGACCCCTCACCACCCCAGCATGGTTTTGTGTGACTGCTGTCCACACCAGGACCACAGGAGTTGGCCTTTGGACTTGATTGGAGCACTCACTGGTCGTATCCCTGCCCCCTCCCCTGGGTGTAAGGCTCAGGCACATGAAGGACAATGCCAAGGCAGGATGCATCAGCATCCTTCCATCAAGCCTGGGGGAAGGATGCTGGGATGGAAGCGGTCCTCTCTTCCTTTTGGAAGGGAGGCTGCCAGAGGGAGGAATTCTGTCTCCCCACTTGGAGGGAGTCTTTCTATGACACGTGAGAATAAAGCCAATGAGCAAAGAGGCTAGAATGGTCAAAACAAAGGAAGGGGGAGATGTTTCTTGAGTCTCCAAAAACAATGATGCCTGAAGCAAGCTCATTCTCGAACGTCACAAGACAGGAGATTGTCTCACTCGCCACCGCATCCTTCTCGGCAGACACCAGGTGCTCCATCAATATTTGTTGAGTGGGTAAATGTACACGAAGCCAGGAGACATTCCTTAGGTTTCGTGAGTTATTTCTAACCCTTGAAACTGGAGGTGCCCTGACTGCCAAATGCACTCACCCAGGTAAACCTCAGTATTGCCCAGGAGCACCCTCAGCTCTGCAATTACAGCTCTACAGCAGCTTAAGGACAATGTATGGAAGTGAGAGGCTGAGCCATACATTTATTTCCAAAAAGATAGGAATATTAAAATAACACATTTTCTGTCAAACTGTGTAGGAAGATACGGAGCCATTGTAGGGCAGATAGACATTTTATAAGTTGTCTATTCACAAAACTGTTTAATTTGGCAGATGGGGAAATGCTGAGTGCTATTTTAAAATCTATATCACCTTTAGCTTAATTGTATTTGTACTAGTAGAGCATCATGCTCAGTTAGTTATTTATACCTGGAACTTTTGTTGCTCTTTTATTAGCCTAAATCATAAATTAAGTAGTATATTAACAGATACTTGTATGCACTGATTTTTAGTCAGGGATGCAGGTCAGACTCACCTGTAAATGCATTTAAAATGTTTTCTTGTAGACACAGGCACCCCTATATTCATTGCAGTGTTATTTACAAGGGCCAAGATATGGAAGCAACCTAAGTATCCATTGATAGGTGAATGGATAAAGATGTAGTGCATATATATTATAGAATATTACTCAGCCACAAAAAAGAATGAAATCTTGCCATTTGTGACAACATGGATGGACCTGGAGGTTGTTATGCTAAATGAAATAAGTCAGAGAAACATATATCATATGATTTTGCTTATAGGTGGAATCGCAAAAACAAAATAAGTAAACAAACAAAAAAGAAACAAACTCATAGATACAGAGAACATTTTGATGATTGTCAAATAGGAGGGGTTTTGGGTACTAGATGAAAAAGGGGAAGGGATTAAGATGTACAAATTTCCAGTTATAAAAATAAACATGGGGATATAAAGTATAGCATATGGAATATAGTCAATAATACTGTAATGACTATGTATGGCACCAAATGGGTCCTAGACTTATCGGGGTGATCACTTCATAAGTTATATAAATGTCTAATCACATGTTGTACACCTGAAAGTCATACAATATTGTATTGTCAACTGCAAAGAAATCAGAAACACCAATCAGAAAGGATATATGCACCCCTGTGTTCATAGCAGTGTAATTTATAATAGCTAAAATTTGGAAACAGCCTAAGTGCCCATCAACAGACGAGTGGATTAAAAACCTATGGTACACGAAGATCTGGAAACAGCCTAAGTGCCCATCAGCAGATGACTGGATTAGAAAGCTGTGGTACATCTACACAATGGAATACTATGCTGCTGTAAAAAAGAAGGAACTCTTACCATTTGCAACAGCATGGATGGAACTGGAGAGCATTATGCTAAGTGAAATAAGCCAGTCAATGAAAGAAAAATACCACATGATCTCACTCATTTGTGGAATATAATGAACAACATAAACTGATGGAAAAAAAATAGATCCAGAGACATAAAAGCATCAAACAGATTATCAAACCTCAGAGGGAAGGCAGGGGAGAGTGGGGGGAGGGGCGGGGGTAAGAGATCAACCAAAGAACTTGAGTGCATATAAGCATAACCAATGGACACAGACAATAGGGGGTGGGGAGGTGGGTGAAGGCCTAGGCTAGAGGGCTGGGGTGGGCTGGGAAGAGGACAATGTGGGGGAAAGGAGACATATGTAATACTTTCAACAATAAAGAATTTTTTAAAAAAAGAAAAATTTAGAAATTACAAAAAAAATAAGAAGAAAAAAATTTTAATTAAAAAACAATAGTCCTAGCTGATTTGCCTCAGTGGATGGAATGTCAGCCTGTGGACTGAAGGGGTCCTGGGTTCGATTCTGGTCAGGGGCACATGCCTGGGTTGTGGGCTTGATCCCCAGTGGGGGGCATGCAGGAGGCAGCCAATCAATGATTTTCTCTCATCATTGATGTTTCTCTCTCTCTCTTCCCTCTCCCTTCCTCTCTGAAGTCAATAAAAATATATTTTAAAAACAACAACAAATGTTTTCTTTTACTTGGATTTAGTTATGTTCAGGGTAGAGTCTGGGCATTTAGTAGGTTTGAGATGTACCCTTGTGATTAAGTCCTACTCTTAAAACCTGCCCAGGACACACCTCAAGCTAAGTTTAAAACCCTTACCATCCTTGAAGGCAATAAGAAGCATTCCTTTGCCAAACACTAACTCTAACTGTATCATTTATTTCTTCTTGGTAGCAATTCCTCAGTAGTGGCTGCCTATATGACATTCTTTCTTAAATTCATTTAATAAACATTTATGGAGTGCCTAAACATCACCAAATAACCAAGTAGGCACTGGCGGTAAAAAGGCAGGTTTCTGCTCCCAGGGAACTCACATTCAACTGGAGGGATGGATACAGACATATAAACATAATGGTAATAAAATGTTACACTTGTGAGGACAGAATTGTGTAAGGCACAGAGGGCAAAGTGATTCTATTATAGCATGTCACAACCTAAGGCGCACGGACAGTGTAGTTGGGAACTGTGTGGCATGGCAGGGTGATCATTCATACCTGTGGTTACTCATCTATGAGCTGACTCCAGAATGTGTCAGGTCAGGCCTACTGGTTCGGACTTGCCTCACCGGATCACCCAGCCAGCAGCGCCTTCCCTGTGCCTAGTCCTTGAAGACAATCCTTCTTAGTTTCACTCTTTTGCTCCTCTTCCCCAGGGTAGTAAGGGGATAATCAGACCAGGACCAGGTAAGGAGGGGCTGACTGACTCTAACAACCCAACTCGATGGCCAGCCGCTGGGAGGTCAGCCTTCTCTCAGGTCCTCGAATACTGAAGAGCCATGGTCTTGCTGGCGTTCATATAGCCCAGGCCTGTCAATCCTTTGCAACTTTCTTCAACATCTATTTTTTGTCAATAAGCAATCTACAATAAACAATTCATCATGTAAATTTTGGAAAAGGGTATTTTTCAGTATCATGCACTACCATTACCAAGTTAAAGTAATGTTTTAAGTTTTGTTCGTAATGTTTTAAGTTTTGTTCCTAAAAGCTTTAATAATCCATATTTTAAATAAAAATAATTTAATTTTCTTGTACATCCTGTTTAGGGAGAACATAGGAAGTAACACAAGAGAAGAAAAGAGAGGAAATGTGAAATGTTTAGTGAAGTGAGTTGTTTGAGTTTTAATAAGAATAAACCAGCACCTAGAAAAGACTCATTGAGATGGTGTGAGCAGTTGCTTGGGGGCAGCGAGACATGGGCGATATGTTCCTCCTCTTCCAATTTTTCCATTGTCCTCTACAAGGCCATCACATTATAATGTTTTTAAAAAAACACCTGCCCTAACCAGTTTGGCTCAGTGGATAGAGCGTCGGCCTGCGGACTAAAAGGTCCCAGGTTCGATTCCAGTCAAGGGCATGTACCTTAGTTGTGGGCACAACCCCAGTAGGAGGTGTGCAGGAGGCAGCTGATCGATGTTTCTAACTCTCTATCCCTCTCCCTTCCTCTCTGTAAAAATAAAATAAAATAAAATCAATAAAATGTATTTTTTAAAAAAATTTTTAAAAACTTAGTTTCAAAAGGACCTCACTCCAATTATTCCACAAGTTAACATTTTTGCTCCCTTCTTTTCTATGAGATAAAATGTTTCTATTAACGTACTAATTTCTATGATAGTCTTTCTTCTATGGGTGCTCATCTAGAAGAGAAATGAATTATGCCATTAAATAAAATAGATATTTACCAATGATGGTCATTTGTCAGATTTCCAGTTTATACTAACTTTCAAAGTGACAGCTGACTTGTCACTCTTCTCCAACATCCAAAGAGAGTCCACAGTCCCGGTCACGGGTCACACCTCCTGTGTATAAATACAAGGTTTCCTCAAAAGGTCTACCTCAAGCCCACCATCTCCGTGAAGATTTTCCTAGCCATCCAAGCCATTGAGCTACTTTTTTAAAAAAACTTCTATAGCATTATATGTATCACATAAGTTTTATTTATATGATCTTACATTCTATTTTTTATACAGTAGACTTTACTTATAAAGCATTATTGGTTAGCTACTGTGTGCTAGGAACTGTTAGCACAAGGAGAATTGAATAGGACAGACTATAATAGAGTGTAATATATAATAGCCATTTCTAAATATGCACAGTGCTTTGAAAATCCAGAAAGAAAATACCTCACTCTTTGCCCATCCACATTGCCATCTGTAGGCTATGGAATCTTCTCATTTTCCACTCCACACATTGATTGCACCCCAGGAAGTTGCTGTAGGTATTTTAGAATCCAGAGCACCGACAGGTATAGTGGCTGGAGGTAGGACAAGCTTGCTTGCTCCTTCTCCCTTCAAGTTTCACCTATAAGCAAGGGTAGCAGGCTGCGTCAGGGGCTGCTTCCTTGGAAGGCTTATTTAGGGGCCCTTGGTGCTCTTCGTTGATGGCATGTTCCTTTTCCCCAGTTTCTTCCTTCCATGCAGCCAGCTAGACTGCAGTAGGATTTGGGATGATGACCAGGAGCTGTGGCATGGCCATGATGACCAGCCTGGGCTTTGTGGTCCAGCTGAGAATCACACCGCAACCTGCAAGGGTGTCTGGGTCCAAGTCCAGTTAGCAATTTCCCACATTTCCTGAAACTCATGAGGAAGGGTGACTGTGGTTTGAAGTAGATCTGTACACCCCTTTCGTAATAGTATCAACCGCGTCTCCAATTTCTTACATTGGCCATTTTGGATAGAAATTGGACCTTAGATTTATTTTTTTAATTTATTTTTATTACAGTAAGTATTACAGTTGTGCCCGCCCCCTGCCCCCATTGACTCCCTCCTCCCTGCTCCAGGAAAAAGGAATAAAACTTTGATCTGTATTTTTGTGTCTCTGTTTTTGAAACCATTCTTTTTAAGATAAGATTGCCTGATTGCCTTTTGTAAACTGTCCTGTGGAATCTAGAGAATCTGTAGTTTTAGAATGCATAATGCATTCTCACCCCCCCCCACCCCCCCCCCCCCACCCCGGCTTCTAAGCCTCCCTGAGAAAACGATTGTAACGATAAAACAGGGTTAGAGGGCTATCACTGGGGACTAATCTCCCTTCAACAATCAGAATGATGGAGTAAAACTTTGGTCCTAAATAACAATGTTGTTTTACCACATCACTTTTGCTACTATCATGTCTTCAAATAAAAGATAACATGGAATTTGGGTAAACAAAGAAGCGGATAAAATAAAAGTTTTCCAAACTATATTGACAACAGCTTTCTTTGGATTAAAAAAATATATATGAGTACTAAACTCTAAGCAAGGGAAAAGATTTTCACAGAGATCACAGCTTTTTTACTGATATGACCAAAGTGAGAAAGAAAACAAAAGTAGAACTTGTGTGAGATTCTGTGCAGTGTAAGAGATTCGTTCTGCTTCCTGTTAAGGCTACTTCTTGTCCCCAAACAATATCTTCCTTGGAACACAGTCCAAGTGGCATGGATTATGGTGGGGACATCCGTGTGTACATCTGAGTGGACTAACAGACAATAGGGATGTTTTAATTCCTCCCTTCCAGAGCTATCTATTCTGCTGAATATCTTCAACTCTGTACGAGATGCTGTATGATTATGAAGGAGATGAAAGGACAAAGAATCTGATTTAATTTTCATTCCTCTCAAAAGAAGTCAAATGCCTTTCAAGTTTCTATGTATCGTAAAATAATGTTTCTTTCACTCCAGAATCTATCTCTGGACTAAAACTGCCTAGTTATTTAACCATGAACTTGAAAACTAAACTTTAGATTGGGGGAAAAATGTGCTGTGTACCCAGAAAGTCCAGAGGACAGTTAAGGAGGAAAAATTAAATTTCTTAAAGTTAGTGGTTTAGCTTCTATTTTGTAGCAATGAAATTTTGTATGTGATGTTGCATAATGGCGGTGCTTTTTGGAGTGGTGTGGGAGGTGAAGTAGAAAGTCTCTTCCCGCATTGTGCCTCTGACTAGGTTCTGCAAGCGCCCTAGCGTCTAAAGGTGTCAGGACATTCTGTTCATTTTGTCGAGAAAAGAAATCTTGCCACTATGTGCACAATCGTGTGAATGAATATTCAGCACCTCCAACTCAGATTCACGGCTAATGATCTAGATTCTGAATTTTCAAGGGCAAATTGCGCGGCCTCCTTCTAGCATGCTGCCTTTCCTTTTTAGCAGTTTCATCATTTGTTCACACTTCCAGGAGAAGAAGTAAGAAAGAAGATGAAACATAAATTCACCAACTTATTTCAACTAAGTCCTTAATCTTGCCAAGGTCTCTGGTTCCAAGAGAGCTGTGGAAGAGCTCTGTTAAGAAACAAAATTTAACTGAGTAAATTTAAAGATCTAATTGGCTTTGTTAAATGATTCATGAATTGAGCAGCAGCTCATCTAGCAAGCAGGGAGACCCTCCAAGGGGTTAAACAAGGTGGAAGGCTTTTATAGAAAAGAGGGTGAGGGGAGGAAGTCATCAGCAAGAGAAAAATATAAATTCATTGGAGGAAAGTAAGAGTTCAGGTGAAGACAGTTTCTCATTGGTTGAGCCCCGGCATTTCCATTGGCTGGGCTTGTTGCTGGGCAAAAGGAAAGCCTCCCTTCCTCCTGCTGGAGTGGTAAAGTAGCTGCACTTCCTGTTTGGGGATGCAAGGGGTGTCTCCTCCTATTGGGTCTATAACTGCTGTCTTCTTGTTTGGAGTAATCGACAGCTTCCTGTTTCAGGTAATTGACCTTGAGTGGTAGGACGTGAGAGGTCCCTCCAAGATCTTCTCTACTCCAATTTTAGTTCAGGTTGCCTTTAGTAATTTTCGCAGCATGGAGCCCTCAAGGGGAGCCATCAGAAAACATAACATTGTCACACCTGGACAAACTGTGATCTCTTCATACAAAAAGACAGCAACCTAAGGAAATATTTCATGGCACTGTAATAAACAAACAAACAAATACAAAAATAATAAATAAATGCCTGACTGAATCAGGATCCAACCATCAGAAGGTTTCAATTACCCATGTGCTGAGCATCAGCAGAGAGATGGTAACACTGTGTGTGTGTGTGTGTGTGTGTGTGTTTGTAGAGAGCCTAAGAGGGGTAAACAACTGAATCTGGTCTGTTGCCTCCTTCAACAGGTAGCCTTGAACTAAGGGGCACAAAATTTGGTTTGTGCTTGAGAACTCTTTCGTCTGATTTGCTGGGATCATTTTATAGGGCCTCTTCAGAGGCATTTGGAACTGAAGTCGGTATTTCTGATGCTGTATGGGTGTAGTCACCAGAAACTGAAAACACACCTATGCAGAGCTTTTATTTACTGATGACAGTTTAAGGAACACAGAGCCCAAAGCAAAACTGTGAAGTACATGCCCTAGCCGGTTTGGCTCAGCAGATGGAGCATCGGCCTGCAAACCAAAGGGTCCCCGGTTCGATTGCGATCAAGGGCATGTACCTTGGGTGCAGGCTCCTCCCTGGCCCAGGCCCTGGTCAGGTCTCGTGCAGGAGGCAACCAATCAATGTGTTTCTCTCACATCAATATTTCTCTCTGTCTTTTCCTCTCTCTCCCACTCTCTCTAAAAATCAATGGGAAATATCCTGGGGTGAGGATTAAAAACAAACAAAAAAAACAAAACAAAAACTGTGAAGTACATGAGGCTTCTCTTGACACAGAATCCTCCTCTATCCTGATAGTACCATGGCCCCTGCTCCCCACTCCCCATGTATGGCAAATAAGCACTTGAAAAGATGTGCAATATCATTAGTCATTAGGGAAATGCAAAATAAAATCACAAGGTAGATCACTACATACCCATTAGGATGGCTACACTTGATCTTAGCCAAAAGGCCGAGAAGCGATGAGGAATTCTTATATACTATTGTTAGGTATGCAAGATAACACAAACTTCCTAAAAAGTTTAATATACACGTACCATATGACCCAGCCAAAGAGAAATGAAAGCTTATATCCATACAAAGATGTGTACACAAATGTTCATGGCAACTTCATTTATAACGGTCCTAAAGTGGAAACAACCACAGGGAAGAACTGCAAAATAATTAGTCCAAGAGAAACTATCCAGACAAAAAAGTACACACAGTGTTAAGAAATACTAGAAAGAAATGCGCACTAACCTATAGTGGCAGAAAGCAAGCCAGTGGTTTCCTGGAGATGGCAATGGAACTGAGGAGGGGCAGGAGAGATGAACTGCAAAGAGAGGAGAAGTTTTTAGAGAGTGGTGGATATGTTCATTATCTTGATTATGGTGATGATTTCATAGGTGTAAACATATGTCAAAACTTATTAAATTTCTGCTTTTAAGATCCTCTCTTTGTCTTTAACCTTTGGCATTTTAATTGTGATGTGTCTTGGTGTGGGCCTCTTTGGGTTCATCTTGTTTGGGACACTGCATTTCCTGGACTTGTAAGCCTATTTATTTCACCAGGTAGGGGAAGTTTTCTGTCATTATTTCTTCAAATAGGTTCTCTCTCTCTCTCTCTCTCTCTCTCTCTCTCTCTCTCCCTATCTCTCTCTCTCTCTCTCTCTCTCTCTCTCTCTCTCTCTCTCTCTCTTTCCCCCTCTCCCTCTCTCTCCTTTTTACCTACAATGGAGCACCCATCTGACTGTCAGCTAATTTATCAACAGAAACTTTGCAGGCCAGAAGGGAGTGGCAAGAAATAGTCAAAGTGATAAATATCTTGCAGGCCAGAAGGGAGTGGCAAGAAATAGTCAAAGTGATAAATATTAAGGATCTACAATCAAGATTACTATACCCAGCAAAGCCATCATTTAGAATTGAAGGTCAGATAAAGAGCTTCACAGACAAGGAAAAGCTAAAGGAGTTCATTACCACCAAATTAGTATTATGAAATGTTGAAGGGTATTCTTTAAGAAGAAAAAAAAAGATAAAAATATGAATAATACAATGGCAATAAATACATATCTACCAACAATTGAATCTAAAAATCAAAATAAATGAACAAGCAATCTAATGAACAAAATAAACTGATGAATAAAATAGAACCAGAGGTATGGAAACATGGAACAGATGGATGAATCTCAGAGGGAAGGGGAGATGGGGGCAGGAAGAGATTAACCAAAGAACTTATATGCATATATACATTACCTATGGACCCAGAAAATAGGGTGTTGAAGGCCTGGGGCTGGGGTGGGGGGATAGAACCAGGTGGAGCTGGGCAATGAGGGTAAAAAAGGGGGAGATCTGTAATACTCTCAACAATAAAGATTTAAAAAATAAAACAAAAAATAACTTATTAAATTATATACTTACAATATGTACTATTTATTATATGTCAATCATATCTCAATAAAGCTGTTAAAAATGAAAAAAATAGGTAGATGTGATCAGTATTTGTAGTTTAAGTGGAGCCTGAAGAACAATCAATATTTAACCAAGACAGTATTTAAAGATCAGGTGTGTAGAATAAATTAGTGATGATGCCCTGGAAGTGTGAGTTCGACCTTCAAATAATGTCTAACATTTTTCATGGCTACTGCAAGGAAGTTTCCTGATTTATTTTTACTTCGTCTTTACTAGGTTGTAAACAAGGTATATTTATTTTCTTGGTGACCAATGAAACCCTGGCCATTTCCTCCCAAGCACTCTTTCAACCATGAGAGTTCTGCCTTCCATGTCCTGTGATGTTCCATTAAAAGAAATTTGTGAACTTAAGACAGAAAGCACATGTATCACATATTTCATTTGAGTTTTTGAGATGGCTGCAAATGAATTTTTCCTTGTCTACCAGTTTTACAGTATTAAATAAGTCTTAATTTCTTTATTTATCCTTGAACACACCATATAACTTTAATCATCCACATGTGTGAGTCACTGTCAACATAATACCAAAAAGAAATAAGAAAAAATGATCAGGAAAATATATTTTAATGTTATTTTAATGTGCTGGGATTTAGCTTCTAAATTTCTTGAAACAGAAAATTTGAAGATACAATGGCTAGTCCATTAATTCCCTAGAATAGCTTTCTAAGAGAAATAATGATACGAGATAATGATTAAGCATATGCATTTGCCTATCCTTCCCAAGACCCTATTTAATTGGCCATAAAGAAGTGTAAAAAATAAAATGAAAGAAAGAAAGAAAGAAAGAAAGAAAGAAAGAAAGAAAGAAAGGAAGGAAGGAAGGAAGGAAGGAAGGAAGGAAGGAAGGAAGGAAGAATAAGCCTATAAGAGTAGAGAGAAAGGGGAAGGAATCATCCACATATGAAAAACATCAACAAATATCTAGACATTGGGAAGACGAAGGGAGAATGTTAACAGGAGTAGTAGCCATGGTTACCCCCCAAAAGAAGGGTTGTGAGGCAGGATTTCAAGTAGAGCTGTAGGCTCTGAATCTGCAAGTATAGAGGGCAAAGTTGAGAGGTGGCCCTGAAAACTGGGAACTTAACTAAAGATCTCTTTAGAGTACAGTTGTGCCCATCATCCCTATCTCCACCTCCACTCTTCAATGCAGAAAAATCCCTTCATTCCATCCTGAAGTCTATTCCACCTCTTTTATAAAGAAATGAAACAAACTAAGATTCCTAGGATAGCAGATCATGCTCAAGAGTAAAGTTTCCCCAATTCTGGAAGTTGGAAGTCACCAGAAGTCTGCCAGTCATTGCATCCTGTCCCTTTGTCTAAGTATGAACATGCACCCAAGGATCACAGAATCTCTGTATATAAAAGCCAAAGTGATTGGCCGACCCACTGACCGGTCATGCACTGACCACCAGGGGCAGACACTCAACGCAGGAGCAGAAACCACAGGCATGGAAACATGGAACAGACTGATGAATCTCAGAGGGAAGGAGGAGGGGGGAGAGTGGGAAGAGATTAACCAAAGATCTTATATGCATACTAGAGGCCCGGTGCATGGATTTGTGCACCAGTGGGGTCCCTCAACCTGGCCTGCGGGGATCGGGCCGAAACCGGATCTCCGACATCCCCCGAGGGTCCTGGATTGCTAGAGGGTGCAGGCCAGGCTAAGGGACCCCACTGGTGCATGAATCCGTGCACCAGGCCTCTAGTGTATAAATAAAATCAACAGGACAAAACAGAAGGTTGCAAATGAACAGCCCTCAAAAGGAACAAGGAGAATCTCAGAAACAGAAGAGAAGTAGCTAAAAATTTTAATCAGTGTCCTCACAGCTATCAATAAAGATATGGCATCCAAAACATAAGAACTGGAAGCCATCAAAACAGCAGATTAGAACAAGAGGTCTGATGATTCAGAGAGAGAATGAGTGAGAGATCGCCCATATGACTGAATAAGTGTCACTAAAAGGGGGGAGAAATAACTTGGAAAAAGGACTTATTCAATAAGTATTTATTCAATGAATTCAAAACAAATATCAGATTCTGAATTGAAGCAAATTTCCTCTAGCTGACTTGGAATTAGCAAATCATAGACCACAGAGAAAAATTAGAGTAATAACAATAGATGGTTAGAGAACAAGAAGTGGAGCATACAATCCAGGGATGTTTGTATAGAATTTTTTTATAGTGCTTTGATACTTTGAAAGGATTCCAACAGTGTTCATCAATCCACTTGTTGGGGTCTTAGTAAATACATGAAGACTTTTAAAATAGCACTATATTCTGAAGTCTATTTTTAATATCATTGGACAAAGATGGTCTATTATTGGCATAGGATATTTCTTACTTAGAGCAATCAGAATTAATGCCATACATTTGAAGACAGGTTTCTTAGTGTAGCTTTATCCAAGATTTATAGAGTTACACTGAGCATAGTATATTCTAGTCAATCCTCATTTAACTCCTAATTTTAAGAATGTGTAGCCGTGGTTAATATACACTAACATTGTATATACTCGGATATACAAAGAAATACAGTTTCTTTATTTCATTATAATTGTTCAGATTTTTTTTTCCTGAGTCCCACATTGTTAAGGAATTGGAGCTATGTGGGGTGGCTGGTGGGTACATATTTTGCTCAATCTGCAGATGTTTATCCTGTCCAATCATTTGCAGTCTTTTCAGATCACTCACCTCCTTCTTGGATGACCTCAGGTAAGTGCTCAGGCATTCAGAAGTCAGCTCTGTCCTTCTGGGTGTAGGAAAGGGGCCTGAGGCTACTGCATCCTTAATAGATGCTTAGGAGAGATGCAGGGAGCGGAACTGCTTTCTGGACTGGTGACTGCTGAGGTGTGACAAATGCTACCTGGCTTTTGAACTGGTGGGCGTGGGTACGGGAGGCAGCCAACCAATCAATGTTTCTCTCTCACATCAATGTTTCTCTCTCTCTCTCCCTCTCACTTCTTGTCTCTCTAAAAAAGCAATGAAAACATGTTTTAATCACTTTCTTTCTTTATCTTTTAATCTTGCTAATGGCACATTTCTCCCAACATGTCTAAGGCACAAATTCTGCCCTCAGAGAAATTTGTATGTAATGTCCCTTATGTAATCAGGCACTAAATCGTATATATTTTTCCTCTGAAATGTGTCTCATGGTTCTCTTGTTCCTCTTTTCTATTGTCTTCATCTCCTTATATCTGAATCACAGCCCGAGTAGTTCAATGCCCTACCCCCTCTACACTGCCCTCATTCTGTCGCTAAGAGCACAACACCATCTCCACTTATTTTTTGACCCCAATATTGCTGGTGCTCAATCAATATTATTAGGTATATTTCAGTTTCCCAGTCCCCACACAGATGTGTCTGAGCAGCATAGGAACTGCATCCACAGGGAGGGAGAGAGGACCGTCTCTAACATCAATGTTACTTCCCTCGTGTGGAGCAGCCCTCAGTGCTGGCCCTTACTCCCACTTACTGCCCTGACAGCCTCAGAACATTGGTTGGGTGGATCACTCTTTGGATCATTCTGGCATTTTTTTAAACTTCTTTTCTTCATCTTTCTATGGATGCCTTATAGGTGCATAGTAATGCCTTTGTGCCTTTCCCTCAGTGTTTTGTGCCAGTCATATAGTTCATCCTAAGAACATTGCCCTTGTTATTAATTCCATCCTGCTACTAGTATGTCTTGAAATATTGAAAAAGCAATGTTAAGGAATGGTGATGCGATTATTTTAAAGATACAGAGTAATTTCAGGAATGGCCATTTTCCTGACAAAGGGGGAGGGGAGAACGAGCAGAGTGTTCAGTTTCTAGGCTCCAGGACCAGTTCCCCTTCAGAAAAAAACCCCATTCAACTTTTCTCAGGACAGCCTTCTGTGGCCACTCATTGTGAAGGATACAGAACACTGCTTAAATCTCTTCAGAGAAGGAGTGGCCGTGTGCTCAGATGGTACAACTGTTGGTAAATAAGCTTGGTTATGTATTTTGAATGAAGGGAAATCTTTCATGCCTACTGGCTCCCTGGGTTGCTGGGGATAGAAAGCAGGCAAGACTTTAACCGGAAGCTTGCTCTTTTCTTTTCTAAAGAGCAATGCGGTAAAGGAGGGGATGGAGACTGGGAACTGCTGGAGCGGAACTGGCCGCGGTCCCCAGTGTCAGGGGTCCTCTGTGAGCCCCCCAGGCAGCTTCTGTCTGGTAGAGAGCTGCTCTATTGTCCTTTTGTGCACTCTCGTGCTTTTTCCACTCTTTCTTAGCAAGATTTTTAATATGTAAGCAATGTAAACATCCTACAGGGGAAAAAATAGAAATAAAGAGTTTTTAAAATCAACAAAGTCTATCACTTCTACCCAGTCACCATAAACCACTTCTAGGTCTTTATTTCTCTCATGTATATGGCATATGACTCAATAATATTCTACCCTCTAATAAATGTTAGTTGGATAATGGAAAGTAATTGAATGGTTAAAGGCTATACTCATATACTTACATCTGTTTGTGCTCTGATTTTTTTTTCTACTTCAACGAAGCCATCTTATTTTTTAATATTGGTAGATAGTCATTGCTTTCATTTTATGGTTTTGAAAAGTTCCATGGAGTGGCTATGACACAATTTACTCAATAATACCTATAGACTTGGGGAATGTTGACATTTTTCTCGATTTTTTTAATTATTATTATAGATAACACTGTGACGACATGCTTAATCCACATTTTGTGGTCCATTTCTTGATAGATTCTCCTGATCAGGGGTAGGGAAACTTTCCCTGTAACGGGACAAATAATTAATATTTCTGGCTTTGAAGGCCCTATGGTCTCTGCCTCAGCTACTCAGCTCTGCCGCTGTAGTTAAAACAGTTATAAGCCACACATAAGAGAACAAGCATGTCTATGTTCAAGTAAAACTTTATGTTTGTGCAATGAAATCTGAACATATTTAGCTTTCGGAGGGTCATGAATTTGATTTGGTTTCAACCATGTAAAAAATGTAGAACCATTATCAGTCCACAAGCTGCACAAAAGTTGGCAGCAGGCTGGATCTGGCCGGCTGGCCTACAGTTTGCTCTATCGCCCAGGGATTTCTGGGTCAAACGATGTGCCATCGGTCAAGTCCTTGCTGGTCATTCTGATGGTTACCTTCAACTATAGTTCTTCGTTGTTAAATTTCTGCCCTCAGGCATTTCAATAGTCAGCGTTCCCATCCCGGATCACATAATTATCAAGAGACTTTGGCCAAAGAACCATTCTCTGAGTTTATGATGTCTGGCCGGTAACTTAGAGTGACAAGACTGTAGGAGAGGTCATCTGATCCAACCTCCTGCGGTGGCCACCTGAAGCAAGAGCAGTTAAAAGGTGACAGAAAGGGCTCTCCAGGATTTCATCACCCAACCTTAAGCTTCCCGACTCAAGCACATCTCGTTCTAACGCTTCCGTTGAGCCCAAGCCCACCTGGCCCGCTGCCACCTTCAGACACAGAGATAATTATGAAGTTAATCTCTCTGCATTTCTTTCTCTATCCTGGGCTGATAATGGTGAACAAGAACTATTTCCTTTTGTGGATTGTGAAACTGAAGTACAAATGTGCCTTTTCTCTGCTAGGATGGTGACTCAGAGGAAAGGAAAACCACGTCCATTGCCTCCAGGGATAACTGTCAGGATCATATTCATATTTATTAAGCATCTACTGGTTGCATGCCACAGAGTGAGGCACAATGGCAATTAGTCCCATTCATAACTATATATTTTTATTTTTCCCCCCAACTTATTAAATTTCAGCCTGGGTGATTATATTGCTTCGGGACATAAGTATAGAATTTAAAATATTCAATTAGGACACAGAATGAGGCAGCAGCAGTTAAAATGCTGTGTATTAAAATATCAGCTTTACCATACAATTCTCCAAATCTGGGAGGGGCAGATGATAAGATGTTCTGAAGGCCAGAGGACTTGGTCAGACCAGGAAGGACAGCCCCCTGCAAGAAGGAGACCTTTCCCCAGCTCCCTGCAGATGGCATTTGCAGGGAGCTTATCTCATCAGCCAGTTTTCTAAATTATTTCTTCATTTTAAGATATGAACCACAGTTCTCGTTCATATTCCAGCAAGTTAATATTTTTCAAATCAAAGTGCTCATTCAAGAAGTCTTGCTTATATATCCCTCCACCAGCATGTTCTATGTATTTTATGGGATGTTTGTATAAAGTAGGTAATCAATTACACATGAAGAAATAGCCATTTCTCTTTATTGGAATGTCATAGAATCTAAGGCCAAAGATGCTCATGGCTGAGGGTCACTAATGGGTAGAGTGTTATTTCACTTTATTCCACAGTCTGGGGGTAAGGTAAGGAGGGGGGGGTTACTTGTCTTTATCTTTAAAAATAAAAGAAGAAATCCAACGTGGGCTCAGTAATTATGTGACTGGTTCTAAGTCATACAGGGCTATTTAGGCTGCAGAGAAAAGAGGTAAATTCAAAATGGCTTTGACCAGATTTTTTAATGTTCTTCCAAAAACAGGATGAGCTGTAATATGGACAAGTATAAAATGATATACCTTCAGGGAAAAGAAAAGTCAACCAAGAATACATACGCAATGTAGGAAAGGCTCACCGATTAGACCTCAATACAATAGGAAAGAACTTGGGCTCATGTTCAACAATAAACTGACTTACATCAAAACGATGTTCCTGGAAGGTAAGCCAATGTAGATTTAGGATATTTTGATGTTTGCCATCACGTCATAGGTTCAGATGTACAAAAAGCATTCTTTGTTAAACAGCATGATTCTAAAACAGCACTCAAGGATATCACCTGGAGTCTTTAAAACAAAGACTCTGGCGCCCAACACTGTAAATATGATATAGTCAGCTCTTGAGAAGGGTCCCAAGAATCTGCATTTTAAAGGCGCTGGCACATGGTTCCTCTGCAGGTTGCTTTCCGGAGCACACGCTGAGATCTGGAGGGTGATGAATTCCTTCCAGTCCCTCTGCGTGGGGCTCAGGTGTTGACCGTTAGTGTCCGTGCTGCTGACTGTCCATTGAGTGATCTGCTTACTGGGCTTTGCACAGACCTCAGAATGAAGAGAAACTACATTCGTGTGCAGGCCACCCACTTCCGTCTTTCATTCCTTTAACCAATATAACTATTAAAACAACTGCTCAAACGACATGCTCAAATGATCTGACCATTTCTCTGTTCTCTAAGCTTCTTGAACACGGGGAGTGTTTTGTTCACCCTCGTGGCCTTAGTGCTTAGCACGGTGGAGTTCGATTATATGTTTTATTTTTTGAATTTTTGGATGCTAAGTACATTATTGATTTTTTAATGTTATAAGATATGGTGTGACATATAACATATCTGTATTTAAAGGAATAGAAATCTCTGAGTAACAAATTCCACTTATATTCAATCTTTATCACCATGAATGGAAACCCTTTTCTCACTCTTGTGCTTGGCATTCACCCAATTCTACCTGCTCTACCTCTTTTCTTCAGCCACATAATCACTAAGCCCACATTTGATTTCTTCCCTTCTTTTATTTGTAAAGATAAAGACAAGCCCACATTTGATTTCTTCTCTCCTTTTATTTGTAAAGTTAAAGACAGGCAACCCCCCCCTCCTAATCTGACTTTCGAGCCATTTCAGATTACTTTCACAGCTGATTACAATCGATCACAGAGAAGGTATTAATTGCCTTCTTAAAAACAGCACTGCATTTCCTCCCCTTCCTTCAGTCAGGTTTAAACCTGTCTTCTCTCAAGAAACAACTGCTTTCAGTTTCTTCGTGCTGTGATGCTGTGGCCACTTTTACATCTAGCTTCTACGCTCCTAGGCCTCAGGCTTTCTTCTTTCTTCTTTTCTCTCTCTCTCTCTCTCTCTCTCTCTCTCTCTCTCTCTCTCTCACACACACACACACACACACACACTGAAGCATATGCTATTTGCTTCTGCACATTCCTCTTCTTCTCTTGTCCACTCTAGTTAAACATCTTCTTACCCACTTATCAACTTCATTTGGGTGTTACCTTGTATGTTATTTTTCAGATAATGTATAAGCTTTCCCATTATTTTGAAGTTGTAACTTAATGGGATTTCTCCTTCTGCCATGAACATTTTATGTTTAAACGAAGCGAAATTCTTTCAAATCAAGTTCTACTGTGGTTTCCTCAAAAAGGCAATTTTTGCTCACCACCAAGTTTGAGCTTCATTGAACTGTTGCGTTTCTTAAGTTGCCATGGCATGCTACAGAAAAAAAAAGTTATATCCCCAAGAGATAGATGAGTGATGTTGGAGAGCTGTTTTGTTTAGGGACCAGAATGCTGAGGGGCAGTTGTACTTTCTTCAGTTATATGAAGAGCTTTGGAGGAAGACACAATGTTACTAGTTATCCATGTCTAGCAAGAATAAATACGAGAAATAAAATAAATAAAAATGAATAAAATAAATAAGGGTTTAAGTTAGAGAGCTGCAAGTTTAACAGCGGGGAGAACTCGGCTGCAACAGTCACCTGAGGATGAGACTAGCAAACTCATGTGAAAACTTCGGATTTTCACTTGCCCAGAGCAGGGCCTGTCTGAGAGGCTCTGCTGCAGCCTTGATGAACTGAAAGGATTCTAAAGAGAAAGCACAACTACGAGGATAAATATGACAATGGTTTTTCTCAAGTTAAAACAAAACACACAAAAAAGAGCATTTGACATTATTTGCATACTGGATCATCAAATGAGATGCAGCAGGTGCCCAAAGAGCGAATGAGGCAGTGACCAAAAGGACTGGCCAGGCGTTTGTGACACAGACGGATGACAGAGATTTGGATGGACTAATATGCACTGAAAACACACATCTGTTCACTTGGTCCTCAGCTGCCAGGGCTGACCAGCAGACCCTGAGAGGCAGATGAACAGATTGCTCTGACACACGTTTCTGTGAAAGAGAGGCTAAGGGGCTGTTTTACTTTAGAAGTAAAAAGCAGTCCTGTTCGCCTGCCTTCTTAGGCTTTTAGTGTCATAACAGCTTGAATTAAAATTAACCTTTAGATACAATTAGCAGGGTAGGTATTCTTGAGAAAGTATATGCTTTTACAAGGCTTGGCCTTTAAAGACTAAACATAGAGATGCTAGCAAAACATCCCAGGGGATTGGACCTGTTTGGAAAAATCAAGGTAGGAGCTACCACCTTCGGCAAGGTCTCCTCAGAGGCCCCCGACCTTTCAGAGAATTTTTCTTACAGACCTTGAACCAAATCCCGTGCTTCCCCACCATCAACGACATGTACTGGGTGTGTATTGCATGCCCAGTACTATTCTGGGCACTTGAACAAAATAGAAGTCCCTGTAGTTTCCATGCAGTTTGAGGACACCAACAATAAAGAATAAATGTGATAAGGAAATCATGAAGTATGTTAAGAAGTGATAAATAATGAGAAAGAATGATAAAGTAGAGCTAATTAAGGGGGAGCAGGAGTGCAGGGGAAGGTGCTAAATTGCAGAATTAGAGCAGTTGGGGCAGGCCTCACTGAGAACAAAGATGTGAGCAAAGATTTGCAGGAGAGAGAGAGCCCAGAGGCTGACCTGGGGGAAGACTAAAACGAAGAAGACGCCCCCCCCACCCCCAACTCTCACAAGGCACTTGATGGGTTTAAGGAACAGGAAGGAGGCCACAGCTGCAAGGGAGTAAGGGAAGAGAAGCAGAGGAGTCGGAGGTAAGAGGGGTGGAAGCAGATCATGAAGGGATATGCAGACCTAGGTCAGTACTGTGACTTTTACTGTGAATGAAACGGAAGTCATGGCAAGGTTGTAGGCAGAGGAGTGACAGGAGATGACTTTTATTCTAAAATGCTCACTCCAACTGCTGTGTTGGGAACAGGTGGGAGAAGGAAAGGGCAGAAGCAGGGAGACTTTCTGAGGCTCATGTAAGATGAGAGATGACAGTGGCTCTGACCAGAGTGGCAGCAGGAGAGGTGAGAAGTGAGGGGGAACCAAGGGGATAGCAGGTTACAAAAAGGAAAGAAGCCCAGCCGGTGTTGCTCAGTGGTTGAGCATCGACCCAGGAACCAAGAGGTCACCAGTTCAATTCTAGATCAGGGCCAGGGTTTCCGGCTCAATTCCCAGTTGGGGGGTGTGAGGGAGGCAGCCAATCAATTATGTTTTTTTTTTTCCTTATGGATGTTTCTGTCTCTCTATCCCCCTCCCTTCCTCTATCTCAAAAAAAAAATCAATAAAAACATTTTTTTTAAAAAAAAGGAAGGAAAATGGTTGAAGAGCTGCCACAGACAAGTAGTATCTATAAAGCAAAAACATCATGCATTCCCTTTTTCGTCAAGGACACAAAGCAAACCACGATATTTGTATGGTTTATGTTGAACGCTGCTTTTTGCATTTCTCCAAATGACTGAGCTTTTGCTGTAAAGACGAGTGTGCTCCGGCAGCTATGGTTGACTAGCAGAGTAATTTATCTTACAACATAACACACCCATGGTATGTGTGTGTTTCCACTGCAGTGATCACTGGGGTCTGCAAACAATGTAATCTTGACTTAAAAAGTAAATGGGCAGCTCATCTGAAAGGAAAAGCCTCTTTGGGGGCAGAGGTAAGTGAGGAAGAGAAAACAAGTGTCCATTTGTCCACAAGGGCATTTTTCTGTTTTCTTTATCTTGATCAAATATTGACTGTCGTGGACTGTCCAAGGCACACACTATGCTCCCGGGTTCTCTCTTTCAAAATGGAATTCACGTATCCTCTGCAGCCCCCCATGATCCACCGCAGCGCCTGCTCCACTCCCCGAGCAGGTCTGGTTTCACTTCCCACCTTTTCTGCACCCCCAGGCCTCCGTGCAGTCAGAGGGAAAGGATTCTTGCTGCAGGCAAGATGTTCACTGAGATCTGCAGAACCATCTAGGATTGCTCCTCAGGGCACAGATGTCAGAGCCAATCCCTTCATCACCCAGACCCTTCCTGGGGGATCCTTTCTCAGCAATGGACCTTCATTGAGGCCCGTCCATTCCATGAGTGGAGACTGTGTCCCAGGCACTGTACTGGTTGCTGAGAATACCACTCAGGAAGCACTTGTTGCTGCTGGAAGGTTAGAAAATCGGTTTTTCTCATTCAATCAACATCTCTCTCTGTAAATTCTGCCTGCATCTGAGATTCTTCCGGACAGGAATACTCAAAGACCATGTCTGTTCCTATTCCAATATCCACACATCAGCCCTTTCTGTGTTTGTAGACATCATCAACTTCATGAATGGGTACAGAACGAACCCTGCTGCTTGGATGACACCTGAGCCACCCTCGAATAGCTCCTGTAGTTATCCAGAAAGACAGAGTCAAAGTGGCTCAGCTGGGCATGACCCCCTGTGCCGCTCTACCTGCCCCAGGAGATCCCTACCTGAGTGCACACACCCATCTCTCCAGACAAACCCCTGAGACACTGCGCCCACCCTCATGTTCCCCTGGTGGCCAATCTCTAGTTGGGTCATGTTGCCTAGGCTTCTGCCCTGCCTTTCCCAGTTTCCTCATTTTTACTGCCCATAATGCCTAGGGTATTAGCGAAACTCCTGCTTGAGTGACTCAGTTAATTCCTCAGACAGAGAGTTAGCCGTGGGGCCTCTCTGCTGCCCTATATGACCCTCCCGCCTACCAGGGCATGTTGCAGCAGGGTCAGACCTCTTGGCCTCAGTATCCTCTGCCGATCTGTTTATCACACCCTGGAGACGGATTCTGCACTCCAGCCAGCACCCTGTCCCCTTCCCACTCAGTATGGCCAGGGCTGAGTGAAACTAGCCTCCAGCCATGAGGCAGTATTGCCTTTCCTGACCATAGCGCTGGTCACGTGGCTGTGGTGTCCATGAGGAGTCTTAACTAAAGGCAATAGAGCAGAGGAGACTGTGGCCCACCCTAGGTGCTGGCAGGCCAGCCTTGGTCTTGTCAGTTGAAATGAAAGATATCCTGACCTCAGCTACCTACCCCGTGCCTGTGAGCTGGACCACACTATGAACTATATTGGCAGGATAGATGTCAATGTCATGTCCATGGTATGAGGTCAATCTTTCAACACACTCAACTGGGACTCACAACCCCTGGTTTTCAAGGGGCCATTAGGTGGCAGTGGGGAAATCAGAGTCCTAGACATAAAAAGCACATGGGACCCTAGCTGTCTGCGATGAGAGCAACCCTGCCTGCAGGGGCTCCTCAACTCTTTGTGCAGTGACCCGCGAGCCAGCCTCCCTCCACTGGGGCCTTATCTGCCTTTCTGATTATAAAGGGAATTGCCAGGGCTTTTCAGTCAATAAGCATAGTTGGAGATCCTGTAATGCAGATGGTAAGAAACCCCTGTCATTCGGAGCCCGAAGGTGTGACAACCAAGCTATTGGACCTTCTCCATCCTGACCAGCTTATTAGTGTCTGGAGATGTCCAATGTGGCCAGAAAGGTTACATGTCTTTTTACAGAACCTGGGCAAGGTGTTTACAGAACCTGGCCATGTCCTGGGGAAGAGGAGGCCCAGAGCGGGAAGTAGGTGAGGATGTGCAAATACAGAAGAATTAAAAAAGAAAAGAAGGAAGGCAGGGAGAAATGAAGGGAGGGAATGGGGGTGGGAGGAAGGGAAGAATCACATGTTTCAACATCACTGAACACTCCGTGTGATGACTGACAGACGTGTCTCTGTGGGCCCTTCTGAGCCACTCGGTTTCTTTATTTTTCACTCAGAGCTTTGACATCCTCTTTGGCCAAAGGAACAACAGGTGGTGTGGGCCTAATTATCACCCTGGGGTCCTCCCTTTCTCATTTCCCTTTTTTGTCTTTCTAGTCATGCCTTATTTGCATTTTTACCCCACCACTCGAAGGAGATGTCATTTCTGCTCTCTCACACCTAGTCTTAGCACTTCCTTTCCCAAGGCAGCTGTTCGAATGGAAATACTGTGGGCTTTCTAATGCTTGCTGCAGACGGGCCATTCTAATCCTGGCTCTGGTATTTATGAACTAAGTGGTTAACGGGTGACTTCTCTGCGTTTCTATCCCTTCATCTGTGTAAGTGAAAATCATGTCTATTTCAACGGGTTCGTGTGTGATGAAAGAGAATGTGCACCCAAGTCATTCAAGATGATCAATAAGTATTAGCTCCCTTACTCCTGCATGGATGCTTTCTCCTTTTTATTCTTTGCGGTGTCTTATTTTTATTCTGAGATTCTTTAACATAAAATTCTTTGTACCTTTCCTTCCCAGTCCTTTCCCTAACTCATCACCTTCTCTCTGCCCTTTGGGGATCCCAGCTGAATGGTTAAGTATATGCGCTTTTGTCTTAGAAAACCCAAAGGCAGAACTCAGATCCCCTACCTCCCAGCTCTCTCAGCACAAACAAGACACCTACTTGCCCAGTTAAATGGGGATAAGCATAGAGTTCACCTTATAAGTTGTGGTAATCAATGTGATTATACACATAAAAAGCTTGGCACAGTGGGCTTCATGTGTTGTACGTGGTCACTAATGTTAGCTCTCTTCTTTGTCCCTCGATTTATTATTAAATCTTGCTCTTTGCTTTATATTCATTGTGAATTATTTGCCTTCATGTTCTTCTAACCTCAAATTTCCTCTTTCAGATTAACTCTTCCCCTTTCTGCCAAATTACTCTCTCGCCTACACATGTATTACAAAACCTTGCAAGGGGCGTTGGTCTATTACTACGCCAAAGGACATTTTCTTAAATGTTAAGATTTTTATTCCATTTGAGGTCTTACAATTGAATGCATGGCCATTTAAGGATAAAGCTAGGGTCATTTTTATATTGTTGAAGTCTTACTTATTTCTCATTTTTCCCTCTGCCCTCCCTCAAGACAATACCATCCCCCTTCTATTTCAGATACCTGCTCCCATCCCCTTCATCTTTAATTTTCACCCCTTATCTACTGATTCACCTTTTCCTGATCAATCTGCACCAGTAACTTTAACTCATGATTCACTCTCTATTATTTGATCTACCTAATATAAGAAGAAATAAATGTTTCTCCAGTGACCTTATGTTATAGGATGAATACACTAGTCATTAGTTTAAAATCAGTCAACTGCAAACTTCCAATTCAATGGTCATAGAACATGGTTTAGCTTTTTATTTTCTAATAAGTAGATATTCCATGAAGAACAGAGATTCTCCAGTAGTTTGAAAGAGATCCAGATATTGCTCCCAATAAAAGGTATCTCACCCATGAAAACTGATCTACTTCTGGGTCCCATGGACTATTTTCTCTGTTATGATACTGTCATGCCCAGCTTCCTCACCATACCTACCATAGCAGTGCCCCAACCTCTAGGCCCAAACCCCATTTCTTCCCAACAAAACTCTGGCTCCGGATCTTCTATGGCCCTATGTGATTGGACCCAATTCTACTCTACTCTAGACATTCTCCACCTCTCAGTATGCTTGCTGATAACATGCAAACAAAAAGCAAAAAAAACACTCCACAAGATTCCTATCAACAGCTTCCAGTAATTGAACGCATAGTAGGTACCACATTCTGGGCTAAAACATTTATTTACTCTATCTCACTTAGTCCTCATAGGTACCATTTTATTTCCATTTTACAGATTAGAAAACTCAGAGATGTTAAGTACCTCCCTCAAGGCCTTTAACTAGTCATTTAACTCCTGTCAGGACTCGTAGCCAGATCTGTCTGATTCCAAGATCTGCTCTTTTCTGCTCAGTGCTTCCTGAAAAGGAATTGGTGAGAAGGAGGAGGTGGGCTATTCGGCATTTCTGACCCCTAGAACTTCACAGAGCTTCACGGAGGCCCTGCTTTCTAGAATTTCAGGTGCCATATTGATGGTATTCAGAACATGGGAATCATGTCTTTCACTCACAGGTTATTTTTCATTGGTAGGTACAGAGTGCTAGGTACCTGGTGTGCAATGATTAGGGGGACGTGCAGTCTAATCTCAAAAAGCTCACAGCAGTATGAAAAACACTTGGTTTTCCCGATCAACAGGGGGTGAGTTGCAGAAATCTTCATGAACCTTACCATCTTTGGACATATCCGGGATCTACATGAAAAATGGAAAATTTGGCAATGGGCCTTTCTAAATTGCCTTCTTGAGCAACTGCTCAGGTTCAAGATAGGTGCATTCGAGATAAGGTTTTTGCCCTAGATAATCTATCTGCTCTAAATACAACCACTAGAAAGCAAACTTTGGAAACCTTCCTGAGGCTACTCCAAGATCTTCCACAGATAACCATTGCAGAGCCTCTCCAACAGGGAGAACAAAGGTTCTGAGTCATTCCTGAAGCATCAGGCCTCAGAAATCCCAAGGTCCTTGTTCTGCGTCTGGACTCAGTCATTACTATGGATTTAAGTTCTAGTTCTCACAACGTCAACTTTACTATACAAGCTGAGTTTAGCCACAATATGACTGATGATTGAGACCACAGGGGCATCAGCGATGTGGCTCTCACGAAGGATCAGTACCCAGGATTCATAGAAGCCCTTGCTGATCAGTGGCAGGAGTCAAGGAAATCTACCACATACCGATAAGGCTGTGCCTTTTCAATCATGCTGATTAGAAGCCTTTTTGATACTTTTTTCTAAAAATAAACCAAGACTCTGAGTGGTGTCACCACCAGTTCTTGTGTTTATTCGTTTAACACACATTCATTCAGGAACTATTTAAGTACTTAGCGTGTGCCAGGCACTATTCTAGGTGATGGGATACAGCAATACATAAGTCATTCAAGGTCACTGTTCTCCAGTGGAGGAGACAGAAAGTAAACATACAAACAAATACGTGCACAAAATACTTTTAGGCAGCAATAAGTAGTTTGAATACTTCAGTAACAGTAATAACGATGATAATAGCAGCTAAACTCTTATAGTGCTTAATATGATTCAGGCAATGTTCAGAGTGGCTTACATATATTAACTCATTTCATCTTCCACAACCCTATGAGGGAAGTATTACAGTTACTTCTGTTTAACGAATTATAAAATTGAGCCATGAAGAGGCTAAGTAATTTGCCTGAGTTCATGGAAATAAGATAATGTGACAGAGAGTGGTGATACAGGAGAGGGGGCTACTTCAGATGAAATAGTCAGGGCAGACCTCTTCCAAGACATTTTATTAGACAGAATTCTCCAAAGAACTGAACAAATAGGAGAAGAATGTTTGCACTCACACACATATAAATGTGTGTGTGTGTGTGTGTGTGTGTGTGTGTGTTGGTGTGGGGAGAGAGACACAGACACACACACACACACACACACACACACACACGCAGATTATTACCAGGTACTGACACATGTGATTATGGAGGCTCAGAAGTCTCACGATCTGCCATCTGTAAACTGGAGACCAGGAAAGACTGTGGGTGAGTTCAAAGGCCTGAGAGCAAGAGGGCTGATGGTGTAGGTCCAAGTCTGAAGGCCTGAGAACTAGGAGCACCAAAAACAGAAGACCTATGTTCCAACTCCAACAATCTGACAGAGTGACTTCCTTGCCTTTTAGTTCCATTCATCTCCTCAATGGATTGGATGATGACCATCCACATTGGGGAGGGCCATTTGCTTTACTGTCAACCCATTCAAATGCTAATCTCTTCCAGAAACACCCTCACAAACACACCCAGAAATAATGTTTAACCAGATGTCTGGGCATCCCATAGTCCAGTCAAACTGACCCGTAAAATTAACCATCACAGCGATGACAGATAGTTCACTGGAACCTGATGAGAAGGAGTCAGCCCTGGAATGTTGGGAGGGAAGAGCATTCTTGGAAAGGGTGCATCTGTATTACTTTCAACAATAAAGATAATTTTTAAAAAGAACATTCTTGGCAGAGAGAACAAGCACAAAGGCCCTGAGGTTACTACAAACTACGTATGTTTTAGGAAAAGAAAGGCCAGTGTTGCTGGAATGTAGTTTTAATGGGATGATGGCAGATGATGTAAAGCTGTATTGGACGTGGTAAGAGCTTGGGTTTCTTCTAAGGACAATGGGAAGATGTCGAAGAGTTTAAGATGGGAAGTGCTACGATATGGTGCACATTTTAAAAATACATGGAAAATGGGCTGTAGACATATTAGGAGTGAAGACAGAGTAGTTAAGAAGCTTTTGCAGGAATATGAGTGAGAGGTGCTGGTGATGAAAACTATGATGTAGTAGAGAAGTGAGCAATTCAAGATGTATTATAGAGATAGAATTAACATGATTTGCTGTTGGATTGAAGGATAGCAATAAAGGAATTAAAGAGATCATTTATGACTACTATGCTTTCAGCCTGACATAGTGTCTTGTGATAATCAATTATATTTTTAGAAAATTTCCAAGACAGTTATTAAACATATCATTAAAAGTTAAATTATAACCTAATATATAAAAACCCAGGGTCTGTAACATCCAAAACGACTGAAGGCTCGACCGACCAGAAGTCAGTCCTGCAGTCAGTGCTGGGTTGCCGTGGCAACCCAGCACTGACTGCCGAGAGGGCTGCCGATCAAGCCCGGAGTGAGGCCTGGAGAGAGAAGCAGGGTATGACCCATAGCCTCCGTGGCAGCTGTTGATCAGCCCTTGCCTCTCTCTTTCTCTCTGGGCCTGGCCAGCAGCCAAACCTCTCTTTCTCTCTGGAGGCTGCTTATCAGCCCACCTCTCTGATCAGGCCCGGAGATAGGCCTGGAGACACTGACTGGCATAGAAACTGACCAATCAGAACCAAATTTGGGTGAACTGCAAGGAGCCAATGGCTGCTTAGGAGGCAGAGCTTCTAATGCTGACTGGCATAGAAACCAACCAATCAGAACCTAATCTGGGTGAACTACTAAGGCAGAACCTAAGGTGGGAGCTGAGGAGAGGTTTTAAGGGCAACAGCTGTTTGGTGTAAGGCAGTGATGGCGAACCTTTTGAGCTCGTCATGTCAGCATTTTGAAAAACCCTAACTTAACTCTGGTGCCGTGTCACATATAGAAATTTTTTGATATTTGCAACCATAGTAAAACAAAGACTTATATTTTTTATATTTATTTTATATATTTAAATGCCATTTAACAAAGAAAAATCAACCAAAAGTTCACGTGTCACCTCTGACACACGTGTCATAGGTTCGCCATCACTGGTGTAAGGTGTAAGAAAGTGGTTCAATTTTTTAATGACTGGTTTGGCAGTATAGTGCATATGGCTGGCTATCAGTCCAGATATAGGGATTATGTATTTTTGTCTGCCAAGAGCATCTCCTCCTGCTGAAAAAGGCTTTTCCCCCCATTTAAGTAATCCTATCCTATATAATCTATCTATACCAATAAAAGGGTAATATGCTAATTAGACCAGGTCGACCGGCCATCTTCCGATGTCCGACTTCCTTCTGGACAAAGCTGTGGTGGTGGGGAACAAGGCAGAGGCAGTTGGGGGCGAGATCAGGCCTGCAGGGGAGGGCAGTTGGGGGAGAGATCAGGCTGGCACATAAGGAAGATTAGATAGCATGTAGATAAATTTTTAAAAATATTTTTCTGCATACCTGAGTGTAGTGTGTTAATGAAGTTGAAGCCACACTACAAGCCATTTGGAATAGACGCCCATGGGCTCCTGGGCCCTGCAGACCTGCTGAAGGCTGGGTATTGTGGAGCCCAGGTAAGTCACATGCTCTGTGTGAGCTAACTGCGAGCTCCAGGAGGGCAGGCGGCTTTGTCTACTCACTGACTGAGGACTTAAACACTGGCTGACACACACTAAGTATTGAATAAATATGTGTTGGATGAATAAATGATTTTTAAAATTGTGATAGTGAAAGTTTATGTGAAAAAAGTGCCTCTGAGCAGAAACTTAGAGACCCACCTGAGGATGTTAAGCAGCAGCCGTGCTGGGTGACAGGAAGAGAGGAATTAAGACCATGTATATGACTATTTTTCATGGTATAGAGGAAATCTAAGCAGGGAAATAACGCCAGTACTGATATAAACATCCCAGAGTAACTCTGTCTCTCTTTACTTTCTCTCCTTGCTTCCTTCTAGCATCTCCACAAGCATTTAGTAATGTTTGATGGTTTTGTTCAGGTGTTTTAACAAAAGCTGATCTCATGCTAGCACTCTAGCAAGATTATTTAAAAACAACAAAAACAAAGACCTGTTCCAAAACAGGGTACTTATGAGTTATCTGAAAGAACAGTCATGGAGATTTCTAAAATACTAGCCTCTTTATTTCCAAGTCCCACCTGAAAACCCCACTAAGAGTTGACATTCAAGTGCCTGAAAAGCAATGTAGAATTTCTGTACCTTAAAAACCCTGGAAGTAATTGTTACAGCAAATCATTTCTCAACCACTGCTCACACTGGCCGGTAAAGAGCATTCTTGAGTCCTCTGGGGAGCAGGGCCAAACCAGTGACTTCAGACTTCAAAACCCTAGGAGTGATGGTGGCCTAGCTCTGACTTTCCCAGAGGCAGACTTATCCTCATGCAGAATACATCACAACCCCAGTGACAGCTGTCTCTTCCCAGGTTTTAGGAAGGGTCTAACAGCACAAGAGCCTTATGCCTCCTTCCAAAACCCACCAGCACTCACAGCATTGAGCTTTTTGCTCAAGTATCACAAAGTATTCCGGGGGCTCAAGGGTCTCCCTGAACATATTTTTTTAGTAGGCACCTAGATTATAAGGATGCCGATGAGTCCTCAAATTAAAATTTTACAAGGATTTTCCCTAAAAGGAAAAATAGAACTTTCACTCGACTCGCCTTTTTAAAAGGGACACACATGTAAACAAGCTCTTTCAGAAGCATATTTAAACCATGTGCATTGGACAAAGAAATAACTTAGTCATTCCTGGGAAATAAAATCATTACCTTAAGTGAAAAAATAATTAAACCAGTTTTACGGCATCTATATGTTAAACTAGAACTGGTTAACAGACTAAAATGTGAGGGTGCCATATTTGGGAAAGTGATGTATAGACACTATCGGAAGCTTTCACTGGCCCAGCCAGCATGTCTCAGTGGTAGAGTGTCGACCTATGAACCGGGAGGTCATGGTTCCATTCCCAGTCAGGGCTCGATCCCCAGTGGGGGGCGTGCAGGAGGCAGCCAATCAATGATTCTCTCTCATCATTGATGTTTTTGTCTCTCTCTCCCTCTCCCTTCCTCTCTGAAATCAACAAAAAAATTATTTTTAAAAAAGCTTTCACTGAAATATGTTGTTTCGTGTTAAAATACTTAGCCGCATGATGTGGCTAGCGGGCTTTGAGTGGCATGCCATGTGACCTGCCATGTGTGTGAGTTGGGTAGGCAAAACCGAGCCCCCTGTGCTGCCCCAGAGTCAAATCCCCTTTTTGCTCTCTCCACGGTGCTTTCTTTCTTAAGCTGATGCCAGCGTGCCCTGAGCCCTTCCTGACACAATCAAGAGGGAGCTATAAACCAGGGGCGCCCTGGGTTAAGATGGTGTTCAGTCGGCCGGAATCGGCTTCGAGTTTGAGACAGTACACCATACAGTAGAGTTATGTGCCATGTTTCTTCCCACATTTGAGAAGATGGGCAAAAGTACTGCCCTTGAGAACATACATATCCAAATATGGGAGATTTAAATTCTAGAACCGCTCCTTAAAAACTTCAGGTGCAGTATGTATGCACCTGTGTGCGTGTGCGTGTGTGTGTGTGTGTGTGTGTGTGTGTGTGTGTGTGTGCCTGTGTGTGGTCATGCATGCAAGGTATAGTAACTGAGTCATGGGATATCAGGTTTGGCTAATAAAGAATACAGTACTAGTATATGCCCCACGGAGAATAATATTTCCAAAGTGTTACTGTTATTGCCATTACAGTTATTGACAATAACAACAAGCGACATGTATTAAATACAAATTATGTGGCAGACAAGTTCATTTACTTGCTTGTTTAACTCTCATGAGAAACCTATGACCTATATGGGATTAGCAATAAAAGAGTGATATGAAACAATGAGGCTAAGAAGGTTAACCATCTTGCTCAAGGTCAGAGCTAGAAAAAGGTGAAGCTGGACTTCAAGTCTGGTGTACGGCTTCTCTGAAGCCTAATTTGTAACCTAAAATAAACTGAGTTAAATATTGATATCATCAGGGACACAATTTGATCTTTCTTTGATGATTTAAAAAATAAACCCTATTGGCCTGACTGGTGTAACTCAATGGTTGAGCATTGACCTATGAACCAGGAAGTCATGGTTCAATTTCTGGTCAGGGCACATGCCTGGGTTGCAGGCTCCATCCCCAGTGGGGGGCATGCGGGAAGCAGCCCATCAATGATTCTCTCTCATCATTGATGTTTCTCTCTCTCCCTCTTCCTTCCTCTCTGAAATCGATAAAAATATATATAAAAACCAAAGGGCCAAAACCGGTTTGGCTCAGTGGATAGAGCGTCAGCCTGCGGACTGAAGGGTCCCGGGTTCGATTCCGGTCAAGGGCATGTACTTGGGTTGCGGGCACATCCCCAGTGGGAGCTGTGCAGGAGGCAGCTGATCGATGTTTCTCTCTCATCGATGTTTCTAACTCTCTATTTCTCACCCTTCCTCTCTGTAAAAAATCAATAAAAATAAAAAAAAATAAAAACAAAAAACAAAAAACAACCAAAGGACTTGTATGCATGCATATTAGCATAACCAATGGACAGAGACACTGGGGCGGTGGGGACTTGCCCGGGGTGGGAATGGCTTGGTGGGGGGGGGTCAAGTGGGGAAAAGGGAGACATATGTAAAACTTTAGAGAATAAATATATATATATATATATATATATACACCCTATTGTGATAGTGACTCTGAATCAGCAAGTTAATCACTAATTACCTCATGGGGGTGTTTTAAAAAATACAAAGCATTAGGATTTCCAATCATGAAAATCATGAATAAGTAAACTTCTATTGCATGTTTACAAATGCGGCAACACAAGCAAATAGACATAGTACTTTTGAGGTGGAATTTATAAACTGCAACACATCTAGAGCCAATTTAAAAATAGTTTTCACATATCATGCAAAGGAAGTAAGCCCTATATTCATCAATGTATGGTAAGTGTTTCTCCACATTAGATAACTATTCCAGAAGAAAAATCTACCATTATTTTAAAATCCAAGATGGCTTAAAGTTTTTCTAATTACAAACCTTAAACAGGGGTAATGCTTCATGAGGAATAAAGAGAATATCTGATTTTAAAATCCAGGCATTTGCGTGGGGCACCCAGCAGGTCTGAGGGTGTAGCAATACAGATGAGAATGGTCATTGCACTAAGATTAGCCAGTAACAATTGGGCAGATGCAGGATTTTGGGATTCCTATAAAGTCTTCATTGATTTTCAAGACAGTTGTGAATGGAAATGTCACATAAGAGCACAACTCAGAGAATCTCATACTGATCAAGCAAGCTTTGGTAAAAAAAAAAAATCACTGTGTTACAATCTTTCACTTGATTGTTTTCACTTGAAGTAGCCACAGTTTTAGAAAATCATGCTTGAAGCAAAGTGGAATTGAGTTTAATCAGAGTGCAAGGGGTCAAAATGGTAAAACCTGATGTAAAACCTTAACTATAGCTTGCTCCCACCCCTGAATTTTCCCCTTACATCCACTCTATTCTTCCTCATCACATAAGCCACTGTGTCCTATTTATCTCACAAAGCCAGTTCTAAAGCATTCAATGGGGTGATTCACTGCCTCGGTTTTACTCAGATTGATTTAGGGTCTCTTCCCCATCAGTGTCCTGAAGTACAATGCAGACTAGGCAGCATCTCATATCTCACTTTATTCACACCCGCCCCCCCCCCAATAGCCAAAACCTAGGCCATTCCACCTAATAAGAATCTGGGGAAGAAGCCAGGTGACACCAAAACAGCCTCAAGGTAAGGCTGAGACATACAGCCTGGGACAGTGGTCGGCAAACTCATTAGTCAACAGAGCCAAATATCAACAGTACAACGATTGAAATTTCTTTTGAGAGCCAAATTTTTTAAACTTAAACTATATAGGTAGGTACATTGTTATTAACTAAATTAGGGTACTCCTAAGGCTTAGGAAGAGCCACACTCAAGGGGCCAAAGAGCCGCATGTGGCTCGCGAGCCGCAGTTTGCCGACCACGGGCCTGGGAGGTAACCTGGCACTCAGTGAGTAACAGGATTAGGAGAATGGAGAAGTAGCCGGGGCCTTTAGTGCACGGTGCTAATTTACGGGTTGTTATCCACAAATGAGATCTGAGTCCCTTCCTCAACATGAATTTACATAATAGAACCCCAAACTACAGAATAACTGTACCAATTATCTACAATCCCTGGACCATTTCTATTTTATAAAATTTACTTCATTATATGAAATTAAGATCTATTCTAAAGTTCTACTAAGTTGTCTGATACACAATGTTTCTAAAACAATGGTTCTATGGGTGCAAAGACAGAGGTGTGAACACTCACCCCACCTCCTCAGATATGTTTAGAGACTTTTCAAACTACTGTATATCAACCTTATCCACCCACCCATAAGGTCTATGGTTCTGCAAAAATTCACCCCATGATGGGAAGGGACAGATAACTGAAAAGCAAGCTCTTGCTGCCTTAAAAGCCTTGTGTCCTCAGGCTGGCTGAGGAAGAGTGGGGAGAGAAGAGGTGCCGCATCACTAGAGTCATTTCTGATCACAAAGACGTTTCTGTGTCGCATTAAGTCCTATTTGATAGCACCTCCATGCCTTTTTATCATCTGTAAATATTATTGTGCTTTATTTTTTTCATTCTGTAGCTAACGTTGTTTATTGTTTTATTATATATGCTATGGAATGTCTTGGCTGAGCTAAGGGTCAGATATGGATATTTCCAGGAAGTGGAATTAAGCAACATCCTTATCCCCATCTATGCAGTTGCATTTACTAATTTACTTATGTGTTGAAGAGCATCTTGGGAAAAACAGTTTAGCCCTACCAACTGGAAATCTTTGTTCAGGTACATTAATCTTTGCTATTGGTCACTTTTTAAAACGTGTGGGATAAACTTGCTCTGCGCATTGAGGTTTTATTCTTGTATGTTTATGAGTAAAAGTGTGCATTTTAAATACTGAGTTTTAGGTTGAATCAATCAAGTCTTAAACATTTAATAGTCTACTAGTATTGAGCTTATTGCCAGTAAATAAAGAGAGATCATGATTTCCTATTTCTCACTTTGACATTCTCCATGTCTTCTGTTAAAGCGCCCCTGACAACATGGAGAAACTGAAAGCCTCATACATTTCTGATGGGAATGCAGCCACTTTGGAAAGCAGTCTGGCAGTTACCATATGACCCAGCAATTCAGCTCCCAAGAGAATGGAAGCATGTGTCTAAACAAAAACTTGTACATGAATGTTCACAGTGGATTATTCATAATAGCCCGAAGTGGAACCATCCCAAATGCCCATCAACTAATGAACAGATAAATAAAATGTGGCATCTCCACACAATGGAATATTATTCGGCAAAAGGAAGAATGAAGTACTGATACATATTACAAGATGGACGAACCTTGAGAACGTTGTGCTAAGTGAAAGAAACTAGTCACAAAGGACAACATCTTGTACATTTCCATTTATAGAAGATGTCCCTCACAGGCAAATCCAAAGAGGCAGAAAGTCCGTGGGTGGGCGCTTGGGGCTGGGAGGGTGGGGGAGGGAAAGCAAGAGCGCCTCATAATGGGTAAGGGGTTTCTTTTTTGGGTGGTGAAAATGGTCTAAAAGTGTGGTGATGGTCGCACAACTATGTGAATATACTAAGAACTAACTGTACAACTTAAACGGGTGGATTTTATGGTGTATGGATTATATTTCAATAAAACTGTTATAAAAACAACTTACAAATAGTAAGTTTGCCTTAACTCACTCTCTGCAAAGTTAATAGTGTATATGGAGAGGGTAAGATTCCTGTAAGCACAAACGTTAAGGCGAATCTGCATTTTGAGGAAACATGCAGGTGACTAAATTAATTAATATCAAAGAATCACTGCTGGCGGTACAATCTCTCAGCACAAAATGTCCCTCATACCTCTTAAACTGAAATAGCCCCAACAGAGGTCAGGATGAGGGGAGCCTGGGGGTGCTCCAAGAACTCACCCTGAGAATGAAGGTCGGTGCAGCTGCATGTAACTTGACACCGGAGTCCATCCCATCCCACAGTATTCAAAGCAGGAGGTATATTCTGGAAGAAGGCTTGTAGACGTGGTTTGGAAAGCTGCATTACTAAAACCTGTTGCATTATTCCTATCTGCTCTCTGCCACTCATAGTGGGGTGAATCCTGAATAATACAGTAGTGCTGTCTGTCCGGTGAAGTCTGAGATATTCTGATTACACAAGCGTAGATGTGACAAGAGTTTGACAGGCATGCCAATTCAAGTTCTTCTTAAACTGAACAATAGACAGACTATCTACCATTCATGGAATATGGATTTGAGTTGGTGATGTCTCCCATGATTAAAATTCCTCTTTTTCCCAATAATATAGTAAGATAATCATTTACAGTTGCTCTATATTTCAATGAAATGAAATAATGGTTCACAACATACTTATATAGTGCCAATAAGTGATTATATATTAGCAAATTTAATATTATGTTGAATAACCTGAAAAGTAAACTTCAAAATGAATAGAGTTTGTACATTATTGGCAGAGGGGATGTGACCACCTTATACTTTTTAATAGGAATTTAGACAATGTATAATATATCATCACAGTCCTTGGAAATGGAAAGATTTAGTAGAAAATCCGTTTACCTGTCAGCAACTGCCCCATTCTGTACAACCATCCTTTCCACAGAGATGACTGAGCTCCGGATCGGTGCTGAAGGTCAGTGGTAAACAAAAACGGCAAAGCTCCCCCACCCCCACCCCTCCCCACCCCAATCCTGGAGCTCACCTCTGCCTCAGCGGCAGTAATTGCTGCAGGTTGGATCCTAGTCATGGCCAGCCCTCGTTTTGTATTTGCTACAGAATAATGGGGAAACTGGGCCCTTGTTTTTAGTGTTCACAGTCTGAGAGAGACACAATGTACACCTTATGCGTTACCATTTTAACAGGCAGCTGGGACGAAGACCACTCCCCACCTTGTTAAGAAAAGAACCAGGAGAAACTGGCGTTACTGCTAGAGCTGCAATAACAGTACCTCCCACTTTGGGCACTAAAATCTGTTGTTGGTCTTCTACTCCATGAGGTTCACCTGTTCCTGCCTTACTCAGAGCATGGTGGTCAGTATATGATTTCTGTGCAATAGTACACCATGGCAAAGTTTGAAAGCTCTCAGTTAATGGATTGCTTTCATCCTAGCATTTGTCTTACACTACAACACAAAAATGTGACTCTTTGTTTCGCATGCAAATATGTCAAATATTTATTTCTAATCACTCATGCATACCTGACTATGGGCAATTAAATTAGCAAAATCCTTTTGCAGGCCTCTGAAGTGCCCCTCCTATGCCCTACTTCCCTCGGCAAAGGATTTTCTATAATGTCACCTGAGAGACACAAGCCCTGGAGGCAGGCTGCCCAGCTTTAAATCTTAGCCCTTTATTGGCTGTGTGATTTGGGGCAAGTTACTCATCCTCTCTAAGATCCCTATCCTCCATCTGTGAAATGGGAATAATAATAATGTCAATCCCAGAGTTACTGTGAAGATGAAATGAAATCATGAATAAAGTACTTGACAGAATGTCTGAAATATTCAATAAATAATTCTCTGTTATGACTACATAGGAACTCCCAATGATCAAGTGTATCAATATAAATAAATGTTACTTTCCAAAATATTTGCTACACTCAGAACTACAAAGAATGAAAACTAAGTAAATCATAGACTGCTTTCAAAAAATGTATAATCTGGGAGGAAGATTATTAGACCAGAGTATAAAAAAATGTCTCAATGTGACAATTGCCATAAAATAGATACAAATAAGGTGTGGCAGTGATTCAATGAAAAACAATTGCATCCATTTGAAAGGACCTGGAAGAGGAAACATTTGGAATAAACGCTTGATTACACGTGCAGATGAAGGAGCTAGAAAGTTCTGGCCATGAGAGTGCATTCCTGATCCTTTCCTTCCTCTGACTATTCCTTCTTGGTCCTATTCTTGGACTTATTTTCTTCCATCCAACACGTAAAAATTGGTGTCCCCCAGGATTCTACCTTCAATCTACTTCTCTTTTAATCGCTATGTCTCTGGAAATAGCTCAACCTTGCACATCACGTATGCCATTGACTACCAAATCTAAATCTCTAGCCTTGATCTTGCCTCCAAGCTTCAGATGCAATTACCCAAGTGCCTCTGAGATGTCTCCTCAAACACGTCCTACCGAAATCTGTCTCCCATCCTCCTCCTGCATTCCCTATTCTAGTTTGTGGTACCACTCCCCACCCAGTCACCCAAGCCAGAGTCCCAGGTCATTCCTAACTCTTCCTCTCCCTCACTCCACACAACGAATTGGTCACCAATCCCATGGAATCTACCTCTGAAATATTTATCATCTTCACTGTTACTGTCCTCAGGTCTTCCATCTTGACAGTGAAAGACCTGGGGTCCTGCTCCAGCAGCCCTCCCCTGCAGTCTACTCTCAATAGTGTCATCAGGATAAAATTTCCACAGTGCAAAATGGACACTGCTGACAACCTCCAAGGGCCCTACCTGCCACCTAGAAACATTTAAAAACTCCTGGTAGGTCATGCAAAGTCCTCTGTGATGAGGCATGTTCTTACATTTTACTTTAGGCTTCCCGGTAACCGAGCCACCTGCAGTACCCATAATACCTTTCCATCGAACACCTGTGTGCCCTCGCACTTTCAGTATCTTCTGCCTGAAAATCCACCTGCTCCTTTTTACCTGGTGTTTGCCTTCCCATTCTCTCTTCAGGATTTACCCTCTGAAAAGCTTGCCAAGGTGCCTTTTTTATGGGTGCCCATAACACCCCAGATTTTTCCTTTTCATAGCATTTATTACATTATTCTATAATCATCCCTTTACTAGTATTTGTCTTCTCGCCCATAGACTGTGCATATCCTGACGCCGGGCACCATGCTTTCATTCACTTTTTCAACAAATATTCATTGAGTACTTACAAGTGGAACATAACAGACTATTATGAGGTCCCAGACCTCATGGAGTTTATATTTTAATGGTACGTATCTGGAAAGGGGCAATAAAGACAATAAACAAATTATTAAGACAATTTCAGATCTTGATAAAAGCTATTCAGAAAATAAAACACAGATTAAAAAGTTACTAGGGAATAGGACCAAGGATGAGTCCTAAATCTGGGGCTCAGTCAACTGGTGTGTGGCAGTGTTACTGACTGAGAATGCTAAAGAATAGAGGAAGAGTGAAGGATTCAGGGCAGACAGTGGATGCCAGTAAGTATATGGCTGGGCCCTGGCTGGTGTAGCTCAGTTGGTTGGTCATCATCCCATGCACCAAGAGGCTGCCAATTAAATTCCCAGTGGGAGTGGCCAATCAATGTTGGCTCTCCCATCGATGTTTCTCTCTCCCTCCCTCTACCTTCCTCTCTCTCCAAAAATCAATGAAAATATTTGGGGGAAAAGGGGGGGAGAAGAATCAGGCTGGAATGTCCATGCTAAGTTTAAGATAACTAAGATATCCAAGGGAGTCATTAAGTAGGATGTTGGATTTATGAGTCTGGGACTTGCAATAGGAAAGAGCATTGTCAACATAACTTTGGGAGTCATCAGCATAAAGATGGTATTAAAGCCTAGATGAGGTCATACAGGAGAAAAAAAGATACAGATGAGGTGAAGAGTGGATCCTGGAAGGTACAAATATTGACAGGCCTATTCAAATTTATGACCCTAGCACTTAGTCCTGGCACAGAACGGCCTCTCAATAAATTGTTGATGAACACAGGACTAACTCTGGGACTAGCCATTATTAGAAATTAAGTTCCATAAACTTATAACTAAATAAATTATATTAAGAACAATAATAAGTAATCAAAACTCATCACTTCCTAATTATGTTGCTACATTTTACTATAAACTCTGCTCTTGAGGTTAGTTATGTCTATTAGAGCTTGTCAACTCCCCTTTCAGTGACACGGCATTTGTAGCTTGAAATTGGCCATGGTAGGAGTATTTATACCACAGAATTTGGCAAATGCTACAACTTGGGGTTTGATTTATTATTTTGTTAAGTGTTAGACCCAAGAAAGTGATAGAGAAAATGTTGACTATAATGTTGGTAGTCATTATATTGTGAATAGCACAAAAAATTGAAATTTTTTCCAGGATATGAAAATGATCTGATTTTGTAACAAAGTTGTTCATATCATTGATGAATGAGTAAGGTGCTAATAAATGTCTTTATTGTTTCACTTTCACCTTATTAACATAAAAACATCAACCAACATTCATGTCAGCAATACACTGGTGAATTAATTGCTAAATAGGCTAACAAGAAATAAAAAGAGTTTGGCAAAAATCAAAAGCTGGCATGGCTCAGTGGTTGAGCGTCTACCTATGAACCAGGAGGTCATGGTTCAATTCCCACCCAGTCAGAGCACATTTCTGGGTTGAGGGCTCCATCCCTAGTGTGAGGCGTGCAGGAGGCAGCCGATCGATGATTCTCTCTCATCATTGATGTTTCTGTCTCTCTCCCCTCGCTCTTCCTCTCTGAAATCAATAAAAATTTATATTTTTAAAAAAGCATTCAGTGAGAATCAATTGGTTATATGGGTTTACAGGAGTAATGTGTAAGTATGTGCTTTACTAAATATCCTTTATAACTGGAAAATGTATAATAAACTACACACACACACACACACACACATTTTTGTTGAGCAATTAAATGAGTTAAAACACATTTTTCCCAGAGGACCATTAAACATTTACCAGCATACCACTGCCTATCTCCAAACCTAATAGACATGTGGTATTATATGCAGTATTAAAATTATTATATTACTATCTATTTATGGGAAGTGACTAAAATATTCATAGCAAATTCACGATCAGTATTTTTTGAAATGTTGATAAGTTATGTCATTTGGGTTCCAGTAAAATTTAAATGGATCTGTCAAATGTCATAAAACTTAGAGAGGTCGTTGGTTACAGTTTCTCTTTATTTGCCAGAATTTATGCTTGATAATTGATATTTTTTTCTTCCTACACGGATGCTGATCATCAGAGACACCTTAGAAAAAGAGCAGGCTAAGAGACTGTCCTGGCTTTCTCCACAGAATGGCCTGTCAATCAGCCAGCGTTTGGACCTGATTTAAAGTATCCAGCCTTTCCCTGTGCAATAGGATAGCCACTAACCGCATGGGGCTATTTAAACTGAAATTTAAATTAGTTAAAATGAAATAAAATTAAAAATCAAATACCATCAACTAACCACATTTCCAGTGCTCAAGAACCATGTGCAGCTTGTAGCTACATATTGGACAGCATCGGTGGTAAAACCTTTCCGTGGCCACAGATAGAGCCCTTGAACTGCACCAATGCAAGAAGTGCCTTCCACATAGAAGGTGCTTTACAATTATTAACTGAGTGACCAAATTTTACCCAATTTTTCTTAAAGCTGAAAAGTTAAAAGAAATCAAGAATTTATTTTTCAGGAGAAAAGAAATCGCCCATAATTGCATATTTGAATATTTTTAGATATTTGGTACTCAAGGTAGGGACTTATATATAGTGAGCATCTCTTATGTGTCAGACATGATATTAGTCACTCTCCCAATAGGTCTATCCTATCCTCACTTTATTAGGAGTATTTTTTAAATATATTTTATCGATTTCAGGGAGGGAGAGAGAAATGAAAATATCAATGATGAGAGAGAATAATGGATCGGCTGCCTCCTGAATGCCCCCTATTGGGGATTGAGTCCACAACCTAGTCATGTGCCCTGACCAGGAATCGAACCGTGACCTCCTGGTTCATAGGTAGACGCTCAACCACTGAGCCACGCTGGCCGGGCCCTATCCTCACTTTATACATGAGAACTCTGAGGTCTGCATAGGTTTAACACTTGCCTTTCACGGCCAAACAAATAGCAGCAAAGTTTAACCTTGTGCTCAGAGTGTCAGATATTCCTTCTGGCACCATGAACCCTCCCTTCGCTAAACAAAATCACGGGTAGTGGATAGGTGTGTTCCATTTCAGTCTGGATGCTGGGGGCGGGGGTCGTTGTGCAGGGGGCAGTAAAGGGAGAGATTGGGGCAGCCACTCTGTATCAGGTGCCAGCTGGAATCCTGGCTCTGCCACTGGCTAGCTGTGCGACATGGACAGACCCTCCCCTGTGTGCCTCAGTCTCCTCCTTTCACAAATGGCATTATCACAGCCATTAGTGAGCATTAGTGAGCAATTAAATGAGTTGAAACTCTAAAACAGAGCACGGCACAGGGTGACTGCTGTAATATTTCTTGCTCTGATTCTTAGGCTAGCTGGCATAAAGAAGAAATAAGTCTAGCTCTCTCCCATGGCCAGCTAACAACGTTTGAAACTTACTTCATCCGTGTCATTCACTGAAGACCCAAACGAGGCTTGAACTTATGACCAAGCATGGGCTCACAGCATTTCCCCTCATTCGTGCACGATTGTGGAACTGTGTGACCTCTCAGAAAAGTGTCTAGAGAATATGATGTAAAGGCATAAGGTTGTGGCCAGTATCGCCCATTTCCAACGAGCACATGAAATATAATTATATCTCATTAGCGGAAAATCATATCGACAGGTCTGGCCCTCTGTTTTATCATTGTTCACCTATTAGTAAAGGAAAGGATAATTGAAAGCAATAGGTTTACCTCTTGAACTTAACATACGTTACTTATTCCATCAATTATTTTCAAACCATATTCCACGAGACTCATCATTTTGACCAGGCCGCTCAAATGGGGAAAATAATAGTTCCCATTTAGTGCTCGCTCACCTAGTAGGCCGCAAGTGTTCTCCCACCCGTACAACCTCCGTTCAGAGGCGGGCACTGCTACCTCTGCGCTCCATTTGAGAAAACTGACACAAGAATGCTTTGCCCAAGCTCACACAGCCGGTCAGGGGAACCAGCATCTGAACCCAGGTCTTCCTGACCTTAAAGCCAGAGCACACATCACTCTGCCACCAGTAGCAGGACCATGGAATCACAGGGAACAGGACAGAAACATGCACTGTGTCTATTTCATTACCTTCGGCATGTCTGCGGCAGAATTTCTAAAATACAGTAAAAAGCACAGGTTACAGAAAAACCCTTAGTGTCGCCATCCAGAATCACAATAGGCTTGGAATGTGTTCCTGCTTGATCGACACTGACAATTCAGGGTGGCTGACCAGGTGTGAACTCAGAGCCAGGGCTGCTACCCAGGGGGCTGTGTTTGGTCAAGGGAGTCTTATTTTGAAGCCTCGTTATCAGGAAAATCAACAGTCTCTCTATTTCAGCGGTTCTCAGCCTGTGGGTCGCGACACCTTTGCCGGTCGAATGATCCTTTAACATGGGTCACCTAAGACCATCCTGCATATCAGATATTTACATTACGATTCATAACAGTAGCACCATTACAGTTATGAAGTAGCAACGAAAATAATTTTATGGTTGGATCACAACGTGAGGAACTGTATTTAAAGGGCCAGAAGGTTGAGAACCACTGCTCTATCTGAACACGTAACTAGGGAAATGGAAATTCTGTTTTGCAAGTGTAAGTGCCAGGAGTAAATGCAAAGCTGTTTGAGGGAACAGCGCCCAAGTGGTGATGCCCCTGTTTCAGGAGCATGACTGAGGACCCCAAGGGGGATTCCCGCACAGTAGTGGCCGGTGAGCCAGACCCGGTTCCTGCCTCCCACGTCTTGCTCCAGCTCTCTTTGGTCTGCACTGACCCCTCCCTTCTTGTCCCCTCCGTGGCTACCCGTTTGGCATTCTGATGGATTGACTTCGTTGGCTCTCAACCCTCCCACCTTGTTCCCCAGGCTGAGGCTTGACTCCTAACCCTGGCAGGGCCCGCTCCTTCCTGCACTCCTGGTAACCAAGCTGGTTGGCACTGCCCCAGGACCCCCTCCTGCGACCCACTCAGCCCAACCGATCTGTAAACACAGCTTGCCATGACCAACTCTGCACTCCTCCCCAGGCCTGGCCTCTGAGCACGGTGCCCTGGGTGTCGCCTCACCAACCCACAGGCTCTAGGACACCTGTGGCGGTCAGCTGGACTAGCGCCAGCCCCAGCGTCTCCCTGCCTCGCTCACGCACATTGTGAAGGAAGCAAGATTCTGTGAGGGAGAAACGCCCACCTAGCCAGACTGTCAGGGAGCACGCCCATTGGCAGAGTTTACTGCATCCTGGCACATGGCCAACAGCAATTCCAGGGGCACAAGCCCTGCCCCCAGCAGAAATGCCCACCATGTCGCTAAAGACCCTGCCAGACTCCGGGGTTTCCTGCTGTATCAGGAGCACTGACCATCCTTCATGCTCTCTAGTTCCTCATCTTCCCAGGCCCGTGAGGCCAAGAAAGAAACGCACAGTGAGGGTGCCCCTGCCCATAAGAGCAGCACCAATATACGAAAGGCCTCGCAGCGGGATTGGAGGGTATCAGCAACATTATATCCCCCACCTCAAGCAGGTAGAGGACCTTCAAATGCTATTGGCTGGGTTAGGAGTTGTCATTCAAGCCTTTTCCTGAAACAGGGTTCAGTTCATAAAGGACTTGGTGGAGCGCCTCCAGGAGTCATTCAGAAAAGCAGCGTTCTGTGTCAGCACTGTCCTGGGCAGTGGGGATATGGCAGTAAATAACTCAGGTGACTCCTCATGGGGCTTCCAACTAGCAGGGGATACAGACACAGAAAAGTCTTGGGAATCTTTCAAGCAGTGGGAGTGTGATGCAGGGAATTACAAGGTACAAAGGAGCTGATAGAAGGAGATAAACCTGGTCTAGGAGCTCAGAGGAAGCTTCCTGGAGAAAGCGGTGCTTCAGATGCCACCTGAAGGAGGAGGGGGAGAAGGAGGGTTGGCAGAGGTTGGGGAAGTGGGGGGAACGCATTCCAATCAGTTGGGACAGCATTCGCAAAGGCCCTGAAAAAGCAGAGCATATTTTTAAAATATATAAATTAAAAGAAAGCTAGTATGTTGGAGTATAGAAACAGAGGGAGAGAGATGAGATTAAAGATGTTGGCAGGGGCCAAATCACAGACAGTGTCTTCCAGGCCACAGAAGAATTTTTTTAATATACTTTTATTGATTTCAAAGAAGGGAGAGGGAGAGAGAGACAGAAATATCAATGAGGGAGAATCATTAATCGGCTGCCTCCTGCACACCCCCGAATGGGGACAGAGCCTGCAACCCAGGCATGTGCCTTTGACCGAAATCAAACCTGGGACCCTTAAGTTCACAGGACGACGCTCTATCCACTGAGCCAAACTGGCTTGGGGAAGAATTTTTATTTTTATTTTAACCTAATGGCAATGGGAAACAAAGGGTTTTGATCAAGGGGGTGACATGGACAGAAAAACTGATCTGGTCATAATATAGGATTGAATTAGGTGTGACGAAGGGAGAAGGTGGGCACACACAGTAGATATCAGGTGTGAGATGTCTGTGGTCAACTCAACCTCAGCTCCACTGACTTCTATACTCGGCTCTCATCACAGGCGAGAAGCTGGGGAATGACATTTTCCATGCTCCCTTGCCCACGGGGCTCCAGCTTAGATTGTGCCAACGAGAAGCCCTGGTGCCAGATGTGGAAAGTGGAAGCAACACACCATATTTCTCCAGTGGCAGCTGCAGCTGTGTGCAGATGTGAGGTTGACAGTGGCTTCCAGGCAAGCTCCTGCAAGTCAGCCTCTTCAGCAAGGCAGGCCGCTGAGCTCAATGGTACTCAGCTTTCCCTGAAACATCTGACTTTCAAAATTTCCTGAAAGTCAGCAGCAGTTCTTCCCAACCTTGATTCCCCCAGCTTATGGGTCCAAAGTTATGTATGCTTCTGATCCCCTCTGTCAAACCCTTCCTACTTGAAATATCTAGAGCGGTTTCTGTTTTCCTTACCAAACGCCAACTGTTAGAGGCAGGTAAGACATTCTTACAGTATTGGGGGTGAGAAGTTACCAGGGCTTAGTCTAGAGTGTCGGCAGTGAGGATGGAAAAAAAGAAATGGATTTAATGTATATTTAAGAAGTGGAACCTACAACATATTGCTATGAATTAGATGGGGCAGTGAGGCACATGAAGGGGTCAAGAATGACTACCATGTTTGTGGTTTTCGGGTCAGGCAAACTTGATACCTTTGCCATCCGGTTCATGTAGCTGGAAAAGCCATGAATACCAGGCTACCCAAGTTGCCAGCCTTGCTAGTCCCCTTTCCAGATTCAAAGGCGGAGGCCAAAGAAGAATGATGGAAGTCAATAGTGTGAGAGTGAGGAAGAGGTTTCCTTTTGCAGGACATGAAATTCTATATCCTAGAGCTTATGAGCCATTTTAATGAGTTATCATTTTCAGAACTGCTCCAGAGCAGAGAAAGTTAGTTCAACCAAGTTCTGTCCAAATCTCCTCCCAAAAGAAACGTGCTAGGGCAATGGCCACCCAGCTGGAGTCAGGGTGAGGGCTGAGGTTGGGGATGGAGCAGGAGCTTCTTACTAGAGACTATGGAGGGTATGGAGCACCAAGGGAGCAAACCAACTTACAATCCACAGGGCAGAGCTTACATTCAAATACCGAACAAAGTTCAAACACTGAGCCACGAGAAGAGAAGATCACAGTGTGTGTGATGGAAGCTGGCAGATCTGTAGACAGAGCAGATCAACAATATGTAAAATGAGTATGTTTTTGAGGGGGGTGGGTGTTGAAAAGGCATTCCCGCCATCATCAGGCAGTTAAGGCAAATTGGGGAAGGGTAGTGATGGTATAGACAGCCTATGGGAGCAGGGTGGAGGGCATTTTCCTTGCCCATCTTTCCATCCAGGGGTATTTTGATTATAGCAGGACAAGGCTTACCCAGGTTGAGGTCACTGCATTTTCTGGAATAATTACTACAGAAGCATAGCTGTACGTGTATCTCAAATGCACCCATGTACTGCCTTTGGAACATGAAATGGCTTTAGGACAACTACTCATCCTTCTTGGTGATCTCTCCTCTTTGAGAAATTATGACCCGTTAAATTGTAAGGTCCTTGAAGATAAGGACTCCCTAATGCCCATCACAGTACATCTAAAAGCACAGTAAATATTCATTTAATGGACGAGGACTGAATAGCAGATTCCAAGACACTGGACAGTTTTGTCCAGTGAGCTAACCACAACCTTTATCCTTGTGTCCATCTGTAGAAACATACATCCAGAATTTCAACTCTAATATCAGGAACACCACTCCACCACTAGAATGGGAGCAAAAATGCCCCCTCCCACCATCCTCCTCATCTCTAAACAGCCTCTGGCAAAGGCTCCCATCACCTGAGGGGCTTTACCAAGGGAGGTGAAAGGCTTCAGGGGCCGAGAGGAGAAGGTGACTGCTAGAACCCTAGACTCCTGCAGGTGATGGCACCCAGCAGCACACCTCATGCGGTAGGTTCCCTATCGCCTGGCTTCGCTATTTACTACGTGGCAAAGACAAGTTCCCTAAAGTTTCCAAACCTGAGTTGTCCACCCATGAAGTGAGATTATGGTGCCTAGTTCAAAGAATTAAAAGAACTAAACAATCTTCCTACAATGCCTGCCTGAATACCTGTCCACACTAAAGTGCTCCAAGATGCATTCTCTTCCGGAATTCACCTCTGGATTCTAGTCTCAGGGATTGGCCCCTCTGCTCCCATGCTATTGCACTCACCCGCCTCTTCTCTCCTCCTCTATCTACTCCAGAACCCAACTCAACCACAAAGCTCTTCTCCTCATCCCCTGACCCTAAAGCTATTGTAGGCTCATCCATGTGGCCTGAAGTAGAGAGAGAGCAAAATCCTAGCTACAGTCAGGTGGGAACTATCAGAGAGTGTGTTTCTGTTGGGAGTTGCTCTCTTCAGCTCAAACGGCAGGGCAGAAGGCACAGCCACAGACACAGAACAAACAGAGGACAGATGCTGCCACATAAAAAGGAAGACAATCATTTCCCAGAAAACATGCAGTTGCAATTTGCATTCTACAAGAAGAAGAGCAAACCTTGTTGAATTCCCTCCCTAAGCAGATTTCTGCAATTATTAGAACTGAAAAAAATACAGATTTAAAAAGCATGTGCTTAAGGAGTTAGTTAAGTTTGTGCAATTGCAGATGGAAAGACTGAAATCGGTATTAAATACCCTCACACAATAAAAGGGCATTGCCAACACATATGGCATAGTTGGGGAAAAGACCCAGTGATGAAAAAAAGAAGAGGACCTGAACAAGCCATTTCCTTTCATCGGACCACCACCCAGATGGCTAGTGCCAACCCAATGTCTGTTCTCTGCTCCTCCTTGACTGAAAGACCCTACGTTGTTGAGGGAGCCTCAGCGAGGAAATTCTATTTTTCGCCCCCATGGAATAGGATTGGAGATAAGATGTAATCGGAAGTCCCTGGGTGGAACTTATAGAAAAGCTCTTTATGGGAGACTCGCTCAGCTAGTGGCACCCTTTTATCATCCGGGCAGGAGCTCCAGCAGCCATCTGATGACCAGCAGGCCATCTTGTGGGTGGCTGGTGGAGAGTGGAGCAAAAAATTAGAAGTGTGGGACACTAACATCCTTCTGTCTCTTGTAGATAAAAACTCCAGAAGCTCTGAGCATATGGTAAGTTCAGGACCATCCAAGTGAGTGCTTGTGATGATCACATAAATACAAAAACACACTGATTTCAGCAGTGAAACTCATTTCCTGTACTTAACTTGCTGTGCAAACACTAAGTGTATCAATGTCTTGAGCAGTGTTACATAAATGTAAAATGTGATTCGTGTATATGTTTACCACCATAAAAACACATTCGTTTGTAGTCTACAAAGACTTAAGCTCTTTGACAAATTAAACAGGGATACTTGTACTGTTCCTGGTAACTGTCTGTAACTGGAACACCCAACCTCCTATTCGGGGGTTTTAACTCTTGTATCTTCAGCAAATAGCATTATCAATATTTTAAAGTCAGACTTGACTTCTGGTGAGTAGCAGCTGGTTCTCCCTTCCTCTTGAGAACCTTCTATGAGGTGGCCTTCTTTCGGTGGTGTGCCCAACACTAACCTCCCTGCCTGGAAGCAGTCTGCATACCCAGAAAAGGGGTTCCAAGGGGAGCTTTCACACATCCCTGATCTATCATCCCGCTCTGTCCAGCCCTCACTCTGCATCCCACCTTGATTTTAGCATCAACCCAAAATGTTCTTTTAGATTTTTATAGACTCCACTTAATGGGGTACATTCCTCTTTTGGGTGAAAATGATGTAGACTGTGTGTAAATTCTTGTCCACCACGCCAAAAAGAGGTGATTAAGAAAGGCATTTGCTGCCCGTCTGGCGTGGCTCAGTGGTTGAGTGTCGACCTATGAACCAGGAGGTCATGGTTCAATTCCCAGTCAGGGCTCACCCCGGGTTGTGGCCTTGGTCCCTAGTATGGGGTATGCAGTATGCAGCCAATCAATGATTCTCTCACATCATTGATGTTTCTATCTCTCTCCCTCCCCCTCCCTCTCTGATATCAATAAAAATATTTAATAATAACAAAAGGCATCTGCCCATCTGATGGGATGTTTTCACAGCAGTACAGGCAGGAGGCTCCACAACCCTGGGAAGATCTGGAGCCTCTGAGGCCACGAAAGCTGCACAGTTTGAATCAGACCCAGGGTCCCAAACACCCTAGTCACCTCATCCCTCTAGGACAGCGGAAGGGCTTGCAAAAACCCAAAAGAGGCAGAAAGCCTCTCTTCTCTTGGAAACTAATCCTCTCAGGAGAGTTCTGTTTCTATTGGAAATCCAAGACTTTGCAAGCAAACATGATAAGACTTTCCAAAGTCACTAGATGAATATGAGTGTAGGGCTCAGAATACTTAGTTGGGTTGAGGGGAGGGAGGTGAGAACTGGGATAAGTGTTCCCTTTCATTAGAGTCTCTATAGGTAATGATTTCCCTACTTAGCCAAAGAAAGGCAATGGAAGCTGCTTCTCCCTCGCCTATTAAAAGGAGAAAGATGGGTATCTTTAATTGAAAGCAAGGCATCACAACATTCTTTAATTATAGGCTCAAAGAGGCTTTGAGCTCATCTTGTATCTCCTTGGCTTTCTTTTTAGGATGGCATTAAACCTTCCTAAAAAGATAAGACTCAACCTATTTTTAAACACACCCAAAGAGGGTATCTGTCTTCTGTTCCTTTGTGAGACCAGGAATTTTTTCTTTTCCCTTTTCTAACCTCACCACAAGTGAACTTTTCCTATTACTAACCTGAGCCTTCACATTAGAATTTGGCTTGGTTTGCTCAGTGGAAATGGTGACCAACTGGTCACTATTAGCCTTTTCTAAACTGTACTTCCATCTGCCCCTCTATATGAAATTATAACAATTAAACAGGAATTAAATCAATAAATTTGGAGCTAGATGCCGACTGACTCATGCATTGACAAAAGACTGTCATCCTTCTTTTTCTCATATCCTTTTCTTTCTCTGCTGTCAGCTCCAATGCTGTTTCTCCCTTCCCCATCTCTCTTCCAAATTGCACACGTGCACACACACATACATTACAACACACGTGCACATTCACACTCTGATAAATTTAGAAAACACCCCTTGGATAGCTGACCTTGGCCTCCACTGGTCACAGCAAGGGGTAATGGTTAAAGGCACAGACTCGGGAGCCCACTGTCATGCCTTAAATCATGGCTCTGGGTTCTTGGGCACATTTTGTAACCTCCCTATCTCTCTATTGTCTCATCTGTAGAATGGAGACAATAATAGTATCTATCTTATAGGGCTGTGGAAAAGGTTAATGAGTTAATTACATAAAAGGCCTTTAGAATGGTGTCTAGTGCTCCAATTGCAAATGCTATATAGTTGTTAGCTACTTGAAGCAAAGGGACATTTGGAGTCATTAGACTATGCTTGATATTCCAGAAGGCATGAGCTGGAGAAAGAAAAGGAGTAGGACTCAAGTTTAAGGGTCGTGGATAAGCAGGAGTCATCAAGGTGAAAGATTTTTTAAAAAAAGACAAAAAGCAAGTAAGAGATAGAACAAAATTACAGGGAAAGAGGAACAGCAGACATTTATCCTAAAAGGAAATGTAGGAAGAGAAAAACATTAGGGAAAAGAAAAAGGGAGACAAGAGTAGAAAGATGGACATGAAAAAGAAAGACAGAAAAAAAGGAATGAGAAATAGAAAATTAGAAAAAGATGCCATTTAAATTAGAAAAGATTCCATTTACAGTTTGAGCTGAGTATCAGGAGAAGGATTGGAAGAGAAAACAAAAATGTTGGATATAGAAGCAGGGAAACTCAGGACAAAAGTGATAGGAGGAGAGGAGATAGAAGTGATAACATAAAAAGATTCCTTTGCAGCAACAGGCCTCTGTGGCTGTGTATCACGGGAAGCTTCTTAAAAAATGAACATGTCCATAACCCACTAGGCTTCTTTCTCTATCTCTCCTATTTTAACTTGCTTCCGAGTCTGCCACAGACTTAGTCATAAGGTCTGTCCTGATCAGAGAGATGCCTGCCCTCTGTCTTGTCTACTCCACCCAACAAGGCCCAGATGCAGTGATCAGTCTTCATTGCATTTTCACTAAATACTCAAGCCATCAAGTGAAAATTTAGCTCCTGAGAAAATATTTACACCCTCTTCCTTCTCCACATTTACAAACCTCTAAGGGAAACTGGTATTTTAATTTTTTAATTTTCATCTTAACGGCATTCTTTCCATCCCCACCATTCCGGCTTTTTTTGGTCAATTTAGAACAAGAACAAAATGATACAATACTGCAGGGATAGGCCACTTTTAGGGCTCCAAACAGCCCTTCCCACCAAAAGGAATTCATCACCCAACCCCTTGGAAACAAGAGAAAGGCTAGATTGAGGTTTAAAATAAAATCCGTTTTTTAAAAAACACTTTTTCTTTTAAGTGTTATTAAATTGTCTGTTGGTGCAAAATAAGTCCCCCTATTGGAGGAAGTCGAGCGACCTTAAAAGGCCCTCTAGAGTGGACGGACCGCGAGCGTCTCCTGACGCCGGGGTGAGCTTGGGCCGCCGCCGGAATCACGAAGCCAGACGCGGCGCGCGTCTCCGCCCCGGACTCGGGAGACTGCGGCAGCGCGCACCGCGGCCGCGGCCGGGCGGCTCCGGGAGGCCGGGAGGAGACGCGACTCCCGCAGACACGTGACCGCCCAGCCGCCGCTTCCCGCGACCCAGATCTGTCCCCGGAACCCGCGCCCGGCGGGGCGAGCCGAGGGACACGTAGCGACGGCTCCAGCCCCCGCCGCGCCCGGGTGCGTGTGCATTCGGCGCACTTCTCTTGGTTCACGTGCCACTGGCAATAATGACTGTTTCGGGGGAACACCCGGGAGAACGTGGGCACAGGAAGGGAAGACCTCTGGTTTTAGATCTATCCACATGCATCTCCATCCCACTCCCGCAGACCCAAGTAGCGGCACTGGGGCTTAGACCTGGGATTCCCGCAGGATTTGCTTGCCCTTGGCCTCCAAGGCCCTTTGCCGCTGGCCGGCGTCAGTGCGCATCTCCCGCACCTCCCGGTAACTCTCACTGGCAGTAAGTCACGTTCCCGGGCTGGCCCGGGGGAAAAGGTAAGCCCGGCTCCCGCTGGCCCGTGCTTCCTCTCGGAGTCGCCCCGGCTGCAGGGGGAGCGAGCGCGCCCGCCCGCGCGCGCGCGCGCACCGGGTTCCCCGCGCAGTGATGTGGCAGCCGCGACAGGTCGGATCACGTTGCTGGCCCTGTGCTGGTACCCGTTTGAGACAGGATTAAGGAGGGAGGCTTCGGAGGTGCCAGCGGTAGTAAACGTGGGCTCCGCACGCTCCCGGCGTCGCTTATCGCACGAGGGGGGGAGGGGAGAGGAAGCTCGCAGCGCCACCCCGGGCGCGGAGGGGCGGCGGAGTTCAGCGGCGTGTGATAATGCTGCATAGCTTTTCCGCGGTAGCCCCTCTCGTGCCACCCCCTCTCTCCCCCTCCCTCCCTGCCGCGCTCCTCCGGGAGCACCAGAGGCCCCAAACGTCGTCATCTGCTGCTGTGATTAGTGGCACCGCAATTCCGGCTGCTGCGGGAAGTTTGGGTGGCCCAGGGACACTGTCGCCAAAAGACTCTTGGATTGCGACATTCTGACCCAGTGACATTTTGATTTATCTTAAAGTCTCTATGGGGGACGATTTCAAGTGGTCTCTTTTCGGGGCAACCTCCAACCAAGGCCAAGGGGTCCCCCAGGCCACTGGGCGGTGTGCAAACAAGTCTCCAAAATTTCCTTCGGGACTGAAGTTTACCCACCGCGAATTCTCTTTCTCTTTCCTTTCCCTGGTCCAAACCAACAGCGCAGTCGGTGGAAAAGCAAAAAGCCACGTTCACGTTCCTGCACCGTAATGACGGATGGACTGAGGGAGTCACATTTCCGAGCTGAGGAAGCCCTAGCTGCCCCGCACCCCCACCCCACCCCCGGCACCCCTCTTCCTCCCCCAGCTGACTGCAGCGCCTTTGGGAAAGATGAATAGCTTGGCTGAAGTTGTTTTTCCTTTCCGGTGGCCCTGATCAGGTGTCCCCGCCCCCTCCCGCCGCTCGCTTTCCCTCGCAGACTTCTCCCGACGCCCCTCCCGGCCCGGCCCCTCCCCTCCCCGCCCCCTCCGGGCTAGACCGCGGATGGTACGTTCCGCACGTGAGCTGGGTGCTGGTCTGGCCGGCGACGCGCGTGCCCTGTGGCCAAACACTGCCCGGAGTGAGAGCAAACTACCAGCGCTGAGGGGCCGGCGGGAGTGTGGGTTCGTGTGTATGCGTCTGTGTGCAGGAGAGCGAGCGCGGTGGTAGGGGGACCAACTGCTTCACACTTTCAACACTGCACTGAAGAGGGAGAGCGAGAGACTGGAGACGCACAGATCCCCCCAAGATCTCTCAAAGCTACCGTCCCACAGATTATAGAACAGGACCCCCCCAAAAAAACGAAACAGAGGAAAACGGACAGCGGTTGGACATGGACGAAGGAATTCCTCATTTGCAAGAGAGACAGTTACTGGAACATAGAGATTTTATAGGGTAAGGTGCACGCACCCTTGCGAATATCTGTCTGGGCTTCAGTTTGATTTTTTTTTTTTTTCTTCTCAAAGTGGTATGGAGCGGGCGAGGGCAGAGCCCCTCCCGAATGGGTGCCTGATGCTGATTTCTGTTTTGCAGCCTGGACTATTCCTCTTTGTATATGTGTAAACCCAAAAGGAGCATGAAGCGAGACGATAGCAAGGTAAGAGTAAGTTTCCGATGTTCCCTGTAACCTGCCTGGATAGTTAATTAGGGCCATTGATTTCACAGCGAAGCTCTGCCAGCAAATATATTCCAGCCCTTGAGCTTCCCCAACTGTGAATTTTAAGTGGTTTGCTGGATACTCTAAGGGGGAGATTAAACATCATACCTGAATTTAAATTTCATTTCAGAACAGTCCAGGGAAAAGAGGTTTCCTGGGCATAGTTTATCACACAGTGTGTGTTTTGGGTGGTGGGGGATATTGTTATATCCAGTAAGCGAATGTTTATCTTAGTGTTTTCTCTCTTCCATGACTCTCACATATTAAGGATACCTATAAATTACCGCATAGATTGATAGAAAAGAAAAGAAGAGACCGGATTAATGAATGCATTGCTCAGCTGAAAGATTTACTGCCTGAACATCTGAAGTTGACAGTAAGATGCACATTTTCCTTCTTTGCTGCGCTCCAAGGGCTTGTTAATAGCCTGGTACTTACTACTCCCAGAGATATAAGAATAAATGTAAATATCAGATGCCTTACAAGTTATGCTATAGTGTAGAGTTTCCCACAAACTCAGGAGTAGGTGCTCATAACTGAAGGGGGAAAAATCATGTATAACCTATGTTGTGGAAAGCGCAAGAAGTATAGGAATAGTGTTTGCTTAAGTCGCCGTGCTGAATGGAGAGCCAATCAAGCCAAATGTGTGTTTTTAAGTAACCAAGTGCCCCATTCTCTTTTGCACCAATGCAGACGCTGGGGCATCTGGAGAAAGCGGTAGTCTTGGAATTAACTTTGAAACACTTAAAAGCTTTAACAGCCTTAACCGAGCAGCAGCATCAGAAGATAATTGCTTTACAGAATGGTAAGTCAGTCCAGGGAGGCCAATCCACCCTGATGAAGCCGGGCAGCCCACAGAGGAGCAGTGTTAGGACTCATTCCCCACCCCCACCTCCTTCCGCGGGCCCACGAGCTCACTCTCATTTGTGAAATTGCTTAGACTTTCCCTTCATTGGAAAGTGCCCATTTCCTGAAGCATCCTAGAGGCTTTCAGCAGAACTCAGAGGAATAAAAAAAAAAATTTTTTTTTTAAGTGGCGGTTGCACCCTCTCCACTTGGGTTTTTCAGCTGGGAGTAGAGCGCCCCCCTGCTCCCCACCCCCGCCACCGCCTCCCCCCCCCACCCCCCTCTGCAACCGGTGGATTATATCACTGGAATACAGAGGGAAAACCAAGATCACTTTAGTCAGTGCAGGGCCCACGTGATAAGCAGATGTTTTAACGTCGGTGTTTTTTCTTCTTGCCTCCATTCCTCTGTCCCCTACCCCACCCCCCTCCTCATCCTAGGGGAGCGATCTCTGAAATCGCCCATTCAGTCCGACTTGGACGCGTTCCACTCGGGATTTCAAACATGCGCCAAAGAAGTCTTGCAATACCTCTCCCGGTTTGAGAGCTGGACGCCCAGGGAGCCGCGGTGGTCCAGCTGATCAACCACTTGCACGCCGTGGCCACCCAGTTCTTGCCCACCCCCCAGCTGTTGACTCCACAGGTCCCCCTGAGCCAAGGCACCGGGGCGTCCTCGGCCGCCGCCCCCGCCGGGTCCAAGGCCGCCCCCTGCCTGGAGCGCGCGGGGCAGAAGCTGGAGCCCCTCGCCCACTGCGTGCCGGTCATCCAGCGGACTCAGCCCGGCGCCGAGCTCGCGGCCGAGCACGACACGGACACCGACAGCGGCTACGGCGGCGAGGCCGAGGCCCGGCCGGACCGCGAGAAGGGCCAAGGCGCGGGGGCGAGCCGCGTCACCATCAAGCAGGAGCCCCCCGGGGAGGACTCGCCGGCGCCCAAGAGGATGAAGCTGGATTCCGGGGGCGGGGCGGCGGCCGCGCTTCCCTGGGGCCCGACCCCGCCGCCGCCGCCGCCGCGCTGCTGAGACCCGACGCCGCCCTGCTCAGCTCCCTGGTGGCG
>NW_005871499.1:760165-777646 GCF_000147115.1 Myotis lucifugus
CGGGGGGGTGGAGGGGGATGGCGTGGCGTGGAGGAGCACCCCTGGGGTCTAAATACCATATTATAAAACGATAAAAAAGCGGCGGTGCCATAAAACAGTACGTTATATACCGATAGTTTTTATACTCAGTAGTATCTGCGAGGGGGGAAGCTGTATCCGCGTTGGCGGGAGTAGGTAGATAGACAATGTCATTAAAAAAAAAAAAAAACAAAATAAAACGGGCGCTGGTCATCGATCCTTACAAAATATCAGCACTCCCTATTACCCCCTCTCCGCCCACCCCCCCTCACCCTAAGCTGGACCCAGTAATAGGTGTAGGCCGCCTCTCCGGAAGGCGCACTCTGCCGCCGTTCCCCGAATGCCTCTCTAGGGTTGCCACTCAGTCGGCGGGGGTACCCCCCGCACACGCACGGCCGCACCCACCTGCCCTTCGCCGGCACCCGCGAGCACGGGAAGCCGGAGAGCTCTGCTCAGGAAGATCCCTCGCAGCCGGGAAAGAAAGCCCCCTGAGTCCTGGCGCTCCTTTCCTAGAAAGGACGGAGGTTCACGCGGAATAATCCTATTAATACGTTAAAACACCCTTAGCATTTTAAAGGGAAGGAAGTGTGATAGATGCACGCCAGGCTTTAAAAACAAGCAGGTGTTTTGTGTACATTTGGAGTTCCTGTTTTTGCTCATCTTTCACCACCCCACCCTCCACACACTAACATCTCTTCCCCACCAGCTGTAAAAGAACCTCTGCGCTAAATATTCCTTTTTCTTTTTTTTAAAGAACTCCCCCAAATAAGTTTTGCCTTCCTTTAGGCCTGTTTCATTATCTTTTAAAACACAGACCCTGATTCTCTAGGAAGTCAGAAGGGTCTGCTCGGTGGTGAGCCAAGTGAACCAGGGTGGGAAGGGGGGGCAGGGGGTGGGGGGACGGTGGCCAAGGAGCTGACGTGGAACCGCAGAGTTATCTGTCAGTGACTCAAAGCTGTCCTGGCTGCTACAGGAGGCTTTCCGCAAACAGAATGGTCTTTCAGAGTTGAGTTTACTCTTCAGTATTTTGTAATGTTTAGCTTTTTATTAAAAGACGTTATTTTTCGAAGAGGAAGAGGAGAGGATGCAGTTGCTCACGTCGCAACCTATTCTGAAGTGGTTTGAATGGTATCCCTTAGTAACTTGCACTTGTTTAAACAGACGCGGAGTTGGGCCATTGTCAGAACTAAGTCAGGGAAGTGCATGGGTGAGGAAGGCCAGAATCATTCTTAGTACATCGGCTGGCACTTTAGGAAACTGACCGTGAATCAATGGACTCATCTTCATTATATAAATACGTACATAGAGAGAGTGAGCCTCTATTCCCACCCTGCATTATTTAATCCATCCTGTTCCCAAGTTTTTATAATCTTGCTGTAAAAAAAAAAAAAGAATGTGCACTGAATCTTAAAACATACAAACAAACAAACAAAAAAAGAGAAAAGTCCAAAATGCTTTGTCCTATATTCTGTTAGATCACAGAAGTGGAGGAAAGCATTAAACTAGTCAGTTTTCATTGGAAATGCTGTAAAGATTTGAATGAAGTCCTGTGAGGCCTTCCTCTCTCCAAGTCTATGTATTTTCTGGAGACCAAACCAGATACCAGATAATCACAAAGAAAGCTTTTTTAATAAGGCTTAAACCAAGACCTTGTCTAGATATTTTTAGTTTGTTGCCAAGGTAGCACTGTGAGAAATCTCACTTGAATGTTATGTAAGGGGTGAGACACAACAGTCTGACTATGAGTGAAGAAAATATCTGGGTCTTTTAGTCAGTTTGGTGCATTTGCTGCTGCTGTTGCTACTGTTTGCCTCAAACGCTGTGTTTAAACAACGTTAAACTCTTAGCCTACAAGGTGGCTCTTATGTACATAGTTGTTAATATATTCAATTAATGATGTCTGACATGCTATTTTTGTAGGGAGAAAATATGTGCTAATGATATTTTGAGTTAAAAGATCTTTTGGGGAGGATTTGCTGAAAAGTTGCACTTTTGTTACAATGCTTATGCTTGGTACAAGCTTATGCTGTCTTAAATTATTTTAAAAAAATAAATACTGTCTGCAAGAAACCAGCTGGTTTAGAAAAATTTAGTATGTGAAGATAAACTACAAGTTACCTTGATATTCTAGTATTTTCAGCACTCCATAAATTCTATTACGTAAATATTGCCACACTATTTTGTGATCTTAAAATTCTTACCAAGGAATAAAAACTTTAATATGCAATATGAGATTGTCTAATAATTAAAAAGACATAATGGATGCTCGATTAATTTTAAAATGTCTATGAATACAGGGGTGAAAGTCATCCCGTTTCTCAAATATACAACTTTGTCACTGGCATGATATCACACGTTTCCAATCTCTTGCGAGCCTACAGGCTCTGGCTGTGTTTACCTGCTTGTTCCCAATGTATCTTAATGAAAAGTGCAAAAGAAACAACTACCAATAACTTGTGTGGTTTGTTTATGTTAGACCCAACTCGCTAATGTTTTTGTGATGGGTGAATTTTTCACTTCTCATCTTTGACACTAGATAGCCGCTGTTGTAAAGATCTGGTCTGTCTCCCTTTCACTGGGACCTGTATAAATATGCTACCACTTAGGGGTGCATTCCTCAGTGTATGTGAGCTCCTTAACCTTTATAAACTAATTCTCTTGTGGGACTTCATCATGGAATTCAAATAAGTCATTTCTAGATTTTTCTCAATTTAAAATCAAAATTGTGATCTGATACCAACTGTGTGACGGATTGTCAATTTTCAGTTTCAATAATGTTCTTCACCAACCCCTTGATTTTTGAAAGGTGTTGAAATAATAGTCAAAATTTATGAGAGGTAGAAAGAGTGCTCCCTCTGCTGACTTTATGACAACAGAACTGCAAGTCATAGAAAGTGGAGCCAGAAGGAACCTCAGAGATGAGTTTGTCCAGCCCCCTGCATTTTATAATATGAGGGAAATGAAGCCCAGAGATAGCAAGTAGCTCCCAAAGTCACACACTGACCTGGAGCCAGCATCAGGGGCCAGATACGTTGTATGCCCTTGTCAGCAAGCCCACCGCTGGATGCATCTTGAACCAAATAAATTGAATTTGGGCAGTATTCATGAAATGTCGTGAATAACCTACAGGAACAGATGAAATAAAAATTAGAAATCCAGGATGATAAAATGTTCCGGCATTTGTATAACTTTCATATAATAAAAAACCTTAGGGTTGGACCAGATATTCTAGGGTTAGTTTAGTCCAAATGTATATATACCTGCAATGGTGAAATTTTAGCCAAGTTTCTTTATAGTATGTGGGATTTTTCAATTTAAGACAAGTACGAATCTTGAGTCAACAGTCCTTCTCACATACAGTATTACACCAATCAAGTTTACATACATATATTTCTCAGCAAACTTTATAATGAAATAAGTGGCCTTTTCCCCCAGAAGAGCTAAGCATATTTTTAAGGCACTAGAAACTATAATTCAGTAGCTATTTAAAGTATTTAGTTCCTATCATTGTGAAAACTATTTTTCATTTAGTTCTCTGCAGCTGGTGATGCAGGCCAAAACGTTGGTGACTGCCCATCCATCACCTGAGATTTGTTCATATGTATGTAAAAGAAGTCTCAACCTGTTTCTATGTCACAGGTCAATTCTGAACTTCTCGGTGGGAGGTGATTGGCAATTGAGGTTCTAGGAAGGCATGGCTGGGCAGACAAAGGCCTTTTACCTTATAGAAATGAACAGAGCCCTCGTGAATGAATTAAGACTATTTGAATGAATTAAGACCATTAGAATGCCAAAAGGCGGCTGTACTATTATGACAATAGTATTTTACTTCAGATTGCAATCTAATGTGTTTCATTAAAACAAAATCTGTTGGCCCCTCAGATCAATATATTTAGGCACATTCATTGTTTTGTGTTGTTTTAATGAAGTTCCAAATCATCATACAGTGCATGCTGAAGTCCAATGAAGGTTCCAGTTTTGCATAGAATTTAATAGGGAGCCAACACGGAAAATTATCACATATTTTCTGTGAGGAAAGTGGGATTTATACTAAAATCTATGTGCAGCATGTACTATAAAAATATGCTCTTAGGAGTTGGACAAATGGACATTGTCTTAAAATTAGGTTTCTTGCACTTGTTCAGTGATTCCACATTGAAAACTCCAAGCAAGTGTAAAACTATCCCTTTTTTAAAGTTGGTACTTAAAAATTCTCTTTTTAGGGATGCCTAATTTATCTGACCTCAGAGAACAATATGTGCCCATGAAACACTGGTTCAGACACTGAACTTTCTATGTTCAAGTGCCAACATTGTTTATTGTTTTTTTCTCCTTCTTATTGTAGTGGAAAGCCTACTGAAATATGTTACACATGTCCTGTAAGATATCTTACAGTATGTCTTAGGGAAAAAAATACCCTGTCCATAGTTAGCCTTTCTCAATAATTCAGGGTCATCATTATAAACATCACTTTTGTACTCTGGGTGTCGTCTGGGAGTATTGGCACCTGCATTAAATTCTTTTTTAGTTCTTCTATCTGCTTTTTATAGATTTTTCAGTCTCTACTCATGGTCAGGCTGCCAGCTGTCACTTCTTGATGTGTCAGAGAGCCTGCTTCTAACTCTTATCTAATTTGCCACTTACCCCTGACTTACTGAGGCCTGAGAAACCATTTAACCAAAACCACACCCATTTAAAATGTGTCTAAAATTAGAATAAATAGGCTCGAACAGAGTACCTGTTGGGCACTTCTCTAAATTGTGTGAGCTTGCAGAAACAGTGAAATGTTTTTCCTCCCAACCTTTTTTCATTTCTTTTAACTTTCACATTCTTAGCAATGTTCCATATCAGAACACTATGCAAAAGCCTTCAGGTACTTTCTATATTTTTGATCATTTTATTACATAAAAAAACAGCTTGCTCATGGTTTTATTCCACAACTAACCACAAAATAAATTTCCATTCCAGAAACAAATTATTTTATTTGATGAACACTTCTTTCAGGTTGATCGGAGTAGGAGACTCAGGGTCATTAGTGAAAACTGATTCAGCTCTCACGTTGATTCACGGATGACCCTGGACCCTGCTTCTGGTGTGTCATCTCCACTCTGGGTTTTGGACATCTTGGTTGGCAGGTGCAGCGAAAGCATTCTGGGGAACTGGCAGGGAGGGTGTGCAGGCCCAGATGCTGCCTCTGAATTTAGACATACCCACTGGCCAGCCTCTGGTGAGAGGTTTCATACTCCCCGCTGACTGCAACATACCCCTCTTCTCCTTGAGCCTGTAAATTCAATAAATGGGTGTGGGTTACAGATATTTGTTTTGCTCCCACTATAAGTGTTTTGCTGTGGTCAGTGTTGAAGAATAAAATATTAATCATCTCAGAGGATCTCAAAGTCTCGTGGGGGTGACAGACCCACCCTAAAATGGGTTATAATGAAACATGGCAAGTGCTTATTTGGGGGTGAGTACAATACTTGGGAGTGAGGGTTGCTAACTTCATCTGGGTGGGTCCGAGGAGGCTGTTAGAATAGCTGGGTTTTACAGAATAAACAGGTACGTGAGTCCATGGGGCGCTCTCCGAGGAGAAGGCTCGGGCACACTCTGGTCCTGTACTAAGAACCAGGACAGTTTGATTGATTATATTTTACTTGAGTCTAAGCAAGGATCTCCTAACTTCTCAGTCTTTACAACTTGACTATCATACTGGCTCTCACCATCATCTTCTCCTGAGGGTCTGAACCATAAACTGGGACTAGGGGGTCATGGTATGTCCTACTGCAAAGGATATAGCATTCATAGGAAAAAAGAAAAACAAAACAAAACAGTATCTTGAAAGCAGCTCTGTCTCACCTCACCCACCTGTCTTACAAAGAAACTAAGGGTGATTTCTTTCCTTTCTAATAAGGGGAATAACATGATGATCCATGTTCTCTATGAGAGAGAGAGAGAGAGAGAGAGAGAGAGAGAATCCCAAGGCCTGTTTTCCAAAATCTCTTGGACAAAACTGAGACAAGCAATGTAGCCCAAGTTCACAAAGCTCAGTGAGTAGCAGAACCAGGATTGGAACCAGATTATTTGGTTCTGAGCCCACTGGTCTTTATACTATTACCCCACAGTAATGGTAACAAGGAGGGGACAGGCTGCAGTTTTCTCAGGGAATGAGTTCAGTTAGCCCATGCCAGGTCCTAAGAGGCCAAAGTATACTTTGTTGGCGGAGAAGGAAAGATTATCAAGGTACTGGCCTTTCTAAATTATGGCATAGAACATGCAATAATTATGACAGAGAAATTCTGGTGTAACAATTTCCAAGGTCCTCTACAAAGAACCGCATGATTTTACTGTCTACTCACTTTGGAGATATCCAGAAATGTGCCTTCCCTGGGTTGGAAGTCCCCACCTGATCTGTCTGATCAGCTGTTCACCTCTGCCTCTAGCCCTCTTACCTCTGCCTCTAGCCCCTCCCCTCCCCCCGCCTATATTGTTCTGGCTGAACTCTCTAAAGGTTCTCCAGGAAAGAAGGGGTCAAAACAAGTTATGAAGCTGGACAGAGGGAACCTTTAGAAGTGAGGAAGTAGGAAAGAGAACGACTTGTTGCAGCTTATATGGAATATTTAGGGTACTATCAAATTAGCTACGGTTTCCATGAGAAGCCTTTTGTATATGGATATGCACACGTGTATACATAGAATATCAAACGCTTCACCACGGAGGTACTGAGTATCTGTCACATGCCTCCTTAACATTGCCACTGTACAGGCTCCACACTGCTTCGAAAATGAGCGTTAACAGGCAAACTTCAGCCTGGATCCAATCCCTGAAGATTTGTTACACAGAGTAATCAGATGAGACTCTATAACATGACATTTTAAACTTCTCTTTCTATGATCTCTTAAGGCAGAGCTTGGTTTTCAAGGCTATCCTTCTGAACAGGCTCCTCTGCACAGCTCGCACAGAGCTGTGTGATCCTCATATGACCGGACAGGTGAAGAACCCTGACAGCATGCCCGCACCCTGGCGAGCTCTGCAGACACACGTGGGCGTGATACAGGATCTCGCTCGGAGCGCTGTGCCTGAAACCTGCTCGTTGAAAAGCTGCTCAACCCACCCTGGCTCCCTCAACCGCACTTCCAGCGCGGCGGGTGGGGGAATTAAAGCAGAAGGGGGTGAGATCAGCTCGGAGAGCCTCACGCAGCTCTGGGATTGGAAAGAGAGACGCATTCTGAGGTTGCCTAGCGATCAACCTACCCGTGACTTTCTCTGGGAGGCCGGCCTCCCCCTCCCGCCCGCTCCCAGCCCGGCTTTCCTTCCTCCCTCCCCCCCACTTCCCTCTCCCACGCCGGGGTTCAAAGTGCTGCCGCGCGGGGTGAGGGCGCCAGAGCCGGACGCGGCGCTGTCACGTGCGCCCGCACATGCTGGGGTGCACGCTGCGCGGCACGTGAGAGGGGGCGGGGGCGGGGGGGGCGAGGGGGTGCGGGCTCCCGGTCTAACGCGCGTGCGCGCTGGCCCCCGCGCCCGCCACCCTGGGGACGCGGGCGGGAAGGAGCGGGCGGGCGGGCTGCGGGGAATTACAGGGTCGGGGGTGGCGGGGCTGAGGGCCGGGCGGGGACCGGAGGGGGACGCGCCCTCTGACAGCTGCGCCACACCCTGTCCCGCTGCGCCCTAGCGGGCCGGCCCGGGATAGTCATTCCTCCCGAATTAAAAGCTGGCTCCGATCGGGACTCCCGGAACCAGCCTGACGCAGCAGTTTCTGAGCAGCCCTTCCGGGGCGCGGGTTTAGAGGAGGGTCGGCGGCCCTGGGCGGGCCTGGGGGCGGGGACTTCTTGGAGCTGGGGGTGCCAGGCTGTGATGCACCCGGCGGCGCCAGGATGCGGGCCAGACCGCGGTCTGTCTAGGTACCTGGACCGCGTCTTCTGGAGAACCCCCGGCTGTGGGTGGTGGTGGGAGCCTGTGCAAGAGCAGAGATCTGTGCAAAAGTGGGAGCACCGCAGGCTGGTGGAGGCATTGCATCTGTCACTGGTTTCAGTTTTGCAAATTGAAGCCCCACTGATTACGCACGAGGGAAATTATTTACTTGTGATACAATATATTGGGACTTCCCCTGCAAGGTGTAAAGTAAAAGAGATGATTTTCTAGCTGCTAGAATCTAGCACTAATGGATTCTGCGTGGTGCAGGAAAGTGGAGGAAATTGTGTAGTCGGGCTGAAGGATGGGTTTTTTAATTTATAGATTTTTTAAAAATTTACAAACCACTTTTCTTAGGAAAAATGACCAAGTCTTACAGTAACTTTTTGAAGTGACCACGTTTTGTGATTTTGTAATACTTTCCGGAAACGTGCATGTTTACTAACCATGTAAAATGAATAGATGGGATTTGGAGTTCATGATGCCCTTTAGTTATCCCCAACCCTGTTACAAAAGTAGAGAAGCACCACCACCTGCAAATAGGGTTTTGGTCATGTGATGGAAAGCGATCTCGGCGTTGCCAGTAATACTTAGACAGGTCAGGTGCCAGTATTTGCTAAGATAGAGTGGTTGTAAACTCTCCAGTCTAAAGGGCACAGTGAATGCCGCCCTGGAGACAGACTGCTATAAGCTGACAGACATTCACAAAACACAAGACAAATTCATTGCATTTTGTTCGCCTTTTAATGATATGTATGCATACTGCCCTATGATTGAATTTGAATACTTCTCCCATACCCCCCTCCCCGGCCCCAAATATGAGGCTGTTTGCAAGCGACAGCTTAGCTATTAATATCCTGAAAGTGTAAAAAGCAAAGATAGACTTCAAACATTCTCTCAACAAATAGATATTGATCTCTCCCTAGGTGCCAGGCATCGGGGATACAGCGGTGACCCATACAAACAAATGCATCACTCATCATGGTGCTTAAAACCCTCGTCATCAAGCCTCACAAGCTCCCAGGCATTTGCCAAGCAGTTGTTATTTATGTCAACTAGTGATCATATCCCTCTGCACTGATTTTTTTTTTCCCCCAACTGGTGCATTTGAAGAATGCCAGGTGAAAGGACTGAATCTCCAGTCCTTTCAATTGCCCCGCCCTTTCTCTTTTCCCCTCTCTTCCCTCACCGCCTTCCTGTTGGCCTTCTAACAGGAGAGGTTTGATCCTTTCCCAGAATAGTTGTACTTGCGCCTCCATCTGTCTACAACACTCAACCCCCAGATGTCTGGATGGCTGATTCCAACCCCCCCCACACACACACCCTTTTTTAGGTCTCTGCTCAAATGCCACTTCTTCAAAGAGCAGCCCATAGGCAAAATATAAAATACCACCCCACGACATCATTCTTATTTTTACTTTCTTATTTCTTCATAGCAGGTATCACTGTGGACATGGTGTGTGTATACTGATGCGTATGTGAACACACACATATAAATAATTTGTTGATTGCTCGTCTCACTCACTAGGATGAACAGGGACTTTGTTTTGTTTATCGCTGCTTTGTCCACTGCTAAGAATGGTGCGTGGCAATAAACAAGTATTTATTTGCCTTTTATAAATAACCATGTATCGATTCTCAGTAAATATTTGCTGGATGATGAATCTCTCTGACAGCACTTTGGCTTGATGACTTCACCAAAGGCAACCGCACAACGCAGAGCATCCCCCTCCATATTATGCATCTGTTTCCTCAACACACACCTGCTACGTTTCAGGCACTATGTGACCTAGATGTCATCCGTGGCGAGGAGTCAAAGGCAGTTAGCGTCCCATACCTGCGAATGGGAAAAGACCTGGAGCGATCTGGAAACTGAATGAATTTCATTGTCGCAATAAAATTATAGTCATGTTATTTAAGCATTAACAGAATTCTGCTAACAGTCCAACTGATTACAACTTCAATTGTCCATGTAACTGAAGTACCTTCTTTGAAATTTAAATGACAGATTCTGGTCATTCCCCATCCTCTGAGTCAGAGAGAACAAGCTACAGTAGCCTTGTGGAAGTGAGTTTCAAAACAGGTTGAAAGTCAGCTCCCAGATGGCCCTGGGGCCTGTGTGGAACTGAGTGGGACGCCCTGAATGTGACCCATAAGGGGATACACAATACATGTAACTAAGGCTTGACAGTCCCAGATGCTTCAGCTCTTTGCTGCCTCTGCCAGGTGTGGTAAACTTTGTCCCTTAGTCAATGATTTTCTTCAAGGCAAGAACCAGTATCTATCTATCTGTCAGTGTATTCACAATGCCTGGTACACAGTAAGCACAAACACCTGGGTGTTGAAATCCAAACCTCCTCTCCATTCCCACAAACATTGTCCTAGTTCCAAGCTGTATCATCTCTCACCTGAATTATTGTAAGAGCCTTCTCAGTGGCCTTTGTCCAGTCTTTGTCTCCCCAAGTATTGGCCACTGGCACAATTAACTTCCTAAACACAATGGTATGCAGACTCCCCATTGCATGAAGAAGGCATGAAGGCTAAACCTTCCCTTCCAGTTTCACCCTCTTTCTACTCTCTCCTTTCTCCTGTATCCGCCAGCCAGAAACGGGGCATCTCATGCCCTCCTTGCACTGAACTACCACAGGTTCCTGAACATGCTTTGCACTCTCAAGCGTTTGTCTTCAGGTGGAAAAACCTCCATTTGAAGGCCTCCTACTCATGCTACAAAGCTCAGCTCAAATTACATCTCCTCTGTGAAGTTCCAAAAACCTATCTGAGTCAAAACTTTACCTCACCCACTTCTTTACTTTGTGTTCTGTTAGCACTTTCTGTAAATCTCCACTTGGGGGTTTAAAATCTTATTCCACAAATGTTCATGTGCAAGAAGTGATAGGTGTCCTTATTCTCCCTCCTTTAGTCTAATTTCAAGTTGCCTCCCCAAGGGCTGGTAGAAAATAATCTCAGTCCTCTCCCACTCCCACCCCCTTTAGAATTTCACAAGCCAGGATAGCCGGGGAAGGGCCCCTTCATTCTTAGACTGCCCCAGTCAGTGTCCAAACCTGCTGCTTGGTAGCCTGTCTCATCTTCTGTTTTCTAGGTAGGAGTCTTGGCTGAGGCTGGAAGATCTAGGCCTCAGGGGTATCGGGTCCCCATTCCCCTCTGGGCCTTTGCCACACCCAAGGAACTGAAGACCTGTGACTCACTACTTAATGCTTCTCTCTATTCTTTCCTCCTAACATAATTTCCAACTTTAGAGATGGTTACAGGGATCAGGCAGTTAACCCAAATGAGTGATTTTGGCTCAGTGTAAGACCAGAGAGAATGGTAAGGACCACAGTGAACTGGAGGCTGTGCCCCCCCCCTTACAAGGGGCAGACATTACTCAGCTCCAACTAATGGTAGCCAGGTGAACATGTGGCCCAGTATTGCCAGGTCATCTGATTTTCCCAGGAGAGGCTGAAGTCTAGATTCTAATGCGAAATCTACTTTCAAAATGTTGGCAACTAAAAAAAAAAAAAAATGTTGGCAACTATTTTTTAAACCTTCAATATTCTATTCATTACAAATGAAGCATATCTGTCGAAGTATTAGCCTGAAGAAAGACACTTCGGGACCGCTGCTTGAAAAGAAAATGCCAGGCAAACGGTTTCCTTCAAGCATTTAACCTAAAACTTCCCTGAAATCCATCTTGAACGTGGGTGGAGGGGGAAATGCAATGTGAACAGACACAGATTCATGTCTCAATAAATTACCCTGTCACACGAGGACTCTTCACTTGTGTTGTAATTAATTGTCTCTCTCACCTGGACACCCAGAGCCTGTTGCCACTCAGCTGGCACCACCTCCAGCCTCTGCTTGGCCCTCTCTGCTGTGTGTCTGGCTGTTTACTTGTCTTAGCTCCTTCTCAGGTTTCCTTAATGACTCTTCCAGACCTCTCTCTCCCACTTACCTCAGAGACCTCTGCTTATCTCCAGACTCCTCACTCTCCGGAAAACCCCTACTTCAAGAGAATTCAGCCCACTCAATCTCCCTGACTCTCAACCCTTCCTACCTACCTCCTCCCACACCCTCCTGTTCCTTCCTACAGCTGCCCAGAGAAAGGTCGCCCTCCAGTTCAGAGCCAACTCTTCTATCTGTGCCATTGATAATGTATTAAAACTATCTATTAGCCCTAACCAGTTTGGCTCAGTGGATAGAGCGCCAGACTGCAGACTGAAAGGTTCCATGTTCAATTCTGGTCAAGGGCATGTACCTTGGTTGCGGGCACATCCCCAGTAGGAGGTGTACAGGAGGCAGCTGATCAATGTCTCTCTCATCGATGTTTCTAATTCTCTATCCCTCTCCCTTCCTCTCTGTAAAAAATCAATAAAATATATTTTAAAAACAAACAAACAAAAAACCTATCTATTAAAACTCCACTTTCCTCTCCATGCAGTGAGACTAAATCTTGGTTAAGGAAGTTTTGTTACTCATTTATCATTGTATTCCTGGGGTACAGTACACTGCACACTAAACATTTATTGAATAAAGGCTTTTCTTTTTATAAATCTGGGGCTGTACCACACTTCCTAACAGTTTTTCTTGAGACATAAAACAAGAGTTGACACCTGATGCTTTGTAGGTTATTGATCTACAGAGAGTAGTTTCCCTTGACTCCAAGCATGGGCTAAATTTGGAGGAGATAATCCAGGAGGGAATGTGGCTGGCAGGCTGGGGAGTTCTCCTGGGTCAGGTGGGTGCCATCCAGCTGTGAGTTTGCTGTATTAATACCTCCTATCTGTGGTCTCCGGTTACTGCTGGTGAGGCTGGCCTTTGGCGTTGCTGAGGGAGCAAGAGGGAAGCCTCTGTGACCAAGGTGTCACATTGCTCTGTCCCCTTAGGTTCTACCCAAAGACACCACTGCTTCTTCAGCAGATAGTCTCTTGGGAAAAGACTGATAATTGCTCCTTGTATGTTGCAAGAAATGTTTCTCTTCTCTTTTTTCTAACTCAAAAAAAATTTTTTAATACATTTTTATTGATTTCAGAGATGAAGGGAGAGAGAAAAAGAGATAGAAACATCAATGGTGAGAGAGAATCATTGATCAGCTGCCTCCTGCATGCTCCCTACTGGGGATCGAGCCCACAACACAGGCATGTGCCCTGACCATGACCTCCTGGTTCATAAATCGACGCTCAACCACCGAGCCATGCTGGCCGGGCCCTATCCTCACTTTATACATGAGAACTCTGAGGTCTGCATAGGTTTAATACTTGCCTTTCACGGCCAAACAAATAGCAGCAAAGTTTAACCTTGTGCTCAGGGTGTCAGATATTCCTAACTTTTAATATTTTTATATTTTGATGTTATTTTTAATCTATATAAATTATCTAAATATATTTATCTGTAATCCTATTCTCATGTTTTAAATAAGTATCTCATATTCTATTTTATATTTTCCTTATTGTTGGCTTTCAACAGTTACTTAATTTGAATTTCATCTATTTAAAATAATTTCATAACTGACTTTATTTTGATTTTAACAAGTTATCTCAACCTTCTGATTCTCTTTTAACTTTTATTTTCTTGCTCTAATCTTTATTCAGCGTATTTTATAGCCCATGTTGTACTTCTATTTTATGAGTTTTTACAATTCTCTTGGTTTAAACTTTTGCCTGTTACTTTAAGATTTTTTTATTTCTCAATTGTCAGCTTTTAATTGGTTTCAAGTCTTCCAGAATTCTTTGGCATCACATTTTAATCTTTATTCTCTCTTCCCTTCTTTGTGGCACTGTGACTTTTCCACCTTTTTTTTTTTTTGCTTGTTATCTGTCAATCAATCAAGTTCAAATAATGACTTGTAAGAAGTACATTGAAATTAGGAAGACTTCTCTGCTCCTGCCCTCCTTTCTGCCAACCATCACTGTAAGGACATTTTTTTTGCATTAATATTGATTTTGACACATCATTCTATGCAATCATTATTGTCACACTGCCTATTTTTAAATCTATACTTTCTAATTGTTTTAATTAATTTCTTTTGGTTGCAAGGAACAGACTCATTCCAATTAGCTAAAGTGATGGACATTTTATTGTAAGAATGAATGTGCAAAAGAGGAAACAAATCTCAGCCACTATGTGGGACAAGCATTCTGCCAGTCTTACAGGAAGTCCTCAGGAAGAGCTGAACTGTTGTGCATTTGGGCCTCACAGGCACTGGAACCAAAAAATAAAAATAATCAGAAGCAGATGCAATATCAATGTTGCTGGGGGCCAGCCCCAGCGGTCCAGGGGTTCCCAAAGGTGTGGACGGAGTCGGCGAAGAATGTTTTACACAGAGACAGCGTTCAGAACTCTCTAGCTTTCCTTAGTCTCCGTGGATCTTCCCTGTGCCTGGCTGAGGCCACAGAGAAAAGATCCTGAGGCAAGCTGAGCCTTTATTTTTATAGTCAGAGATAAACAAGGTAGTGGTTACCAAAGTTACATTGTTCTTGTGAGTTTCACTTGTTTTTGTTCTTTTTTTTTTAAATAATTAAATCTTTATTGTTCAGATTATTACATTTGTTCCTCTTTTTTCCCCCCATAACTCCCGTCCTCCCAGTTCCCACCCCACCCTCTGCCCTCACTCCCCACCCACTGTCTTCATCCATAGGTGCATGATTTTTGTCCAGTCTCTTCCTGCATTTCCCACACCCCTTCCCCCCCCCCACAAGCATAGTCAGTCCATTCCCTTTCTATGTCCCTGATTCTATTATAATCACCAGTTCATTCTGTTCATCAGATTATTTATTCACTTGATTCTTAGATTCACTTGTTGATAGATGCGTATTTGTTGTTCATAATTTGTATCTTTACCTTTTTCTTCTTCTTCCTCTTCTCAAAGGATACCTTTCAGCATTTCATATAATACTGGTTTGGTGGTGATGAACTCCCTTAGCTTTTCCTTATCTGTGAAGCTCTTTATCTGACCTTCAATTCTGAATGATAGCTTTGCTGGATAAAGTACTCTTGGTTGTAGGTTCTTGCTATTCATCACTTTGAATATTTCTTGCCACTCCCTTCTGGCCTGCAAAGTTTCTGTTGAGAAATCAGCTGACAGTCATATGGGTATTCCCTTGTAGGTAACTGAGTTTCTTTCTCTTGCTGCTTTTAAGATTCTCTCTTTGCCTTTTGCTCTTGGCATTTTAATTATGATGTGTCTTGGTGTGGTCCTCTTTGGATTCCTTTTGTTTGGGGTTCTCTGCGCTTCCTGGACTTGTAAATCTATTTCTTTCACCAAGTAGGGGAAGTTTTCTGCCATTATTTCTTCAAATAGGTTTTCAATATCTTGCTCTCTCTCATCTTCTGGCACCCCTATTATTCTGATGTTGGTACGCTTGTAGCTGTCCCAGAGGCTCCTTACACTATCTTCACACTTTCGGATTCTTTTTTCATTTTGCTTTTCCGGTTGGGTGTTTTTTGCTTCCTCGCATTTCAAATCTTTGACTTGATTCTTGCGCTCCTCTGGTCTGCTGTTGGGAGTCTGTATAATATTCTTTATTTCAGTCAGTGTATGCTTACTTTCTAGTTGGTCCTTTATCACACCATCGAGGGTCTCATTAGATTTCCTGTACATCTCATCAAGTTTATCGACAGCCTCTAGAAGCCTCTTGAGAGACCTCAAAAGTGTGGTTTTGAATTCTATATCCCGCAGCCTGCTTTCCTCCGGTTCTGTCCTTTGTGGCCTGTTTCTTTGTCTTGGCATTTTTTTATGCTTCGCTGTGTCGATAGAGTGGCTTTCCGTGTTAAGTGTCCCAATTACCTGAGGTAGACACTCTTGGTACACCCCCTTGTGGTCTCTGTGAGCAGTCTTGTAGTCAAGCCTTGATTGTTGTAGGTAATTACTACTTGACCTCCAGGCCAACTGGCTGTGAGAATCAGCTGTGTTTGCAGTGGGAGAACTTCTGTCCTCTAGGGAGGTGCTAATCTAGCCTTTGCCTGAGGCTATTCGGCAAATGGCTCTGTGCAGGGCTTGGGCGGGGCGGGTCCCACAGGATCAACAGGGCGGAGGAGGGAGCAGTTATGGCTGCTCTCAGTCTGTCCCCAGGGGCTCTGCCTCTCTGTCCCAGCAACCGCTGCAAACCTCGGAGGGACCGAAGCCAGACAGTCCCGCTTCTCCTGTTTGAGTCTGGGTCCCTAGAGACTCGCCCGGATCTGGAGCTCAGAGTCTGAGGCTCCCTCCTGATTGAAACAGTCAACCTCGCCCTCAGCCACCAGCCGCGCCGCGCACACTCTGCACCTTAGTATTTTACTTCAGCACTGCGCCTCCTCTGATTCTCGGTTCCTCCTAGTTGTAGAACTTCCACTCAGCCAGCCTTCCTGTGGTTCTGGATGATGTCCGTTCCGTCTTTTAGTTGTATTTTTGAAGTGGTTGTTCGAGGCAGCAAACTCCCGCGTTAACCTATGCCGCCATCTTGGTTTCCCCTCTGTTTTTGTTCTTGTTGCACTTCCCTCAGCCCGTTAGCTTCCCAAGTAAGATCTAGGGAGCGTCATAAGGTCAAGCCTAATTATGCTTAAGAGGACTGTGCCCTCTGAGCTGGGAATTGTTTGTGACTTTGCCCACAGGTCAGTCCGAGGCTTAACCCTATATCAGCTTCCCACCCAATGTGGGACTCCTCATTCTACACTTGGTTAATACATGTAACCTTACTGAATCTGAATTTCAAAGGTAAGAAGAGAATCAGGTGGACACCCAGGAAGGAGAATAAAGTCACCCGAAGGGAAAAAAGGCCCATGGCAGGTAGCTCCAGATTCCTCCACAGCAGAAGACAGAGAAATAAGGTTTATACTCAGAAGGGTGGCCTATGAACCAAGCAGCATTGACCTCACTTGGGAGTTTGTTAGAAGCGCAGAATCTCAGTTGCCATTTCATACTCATTGAACCAGGCTTTCAAGTGATTCCTATGCACATTAAAGTTCTGAGGGAACAAAACTGCAATTTTTTTAAAACCCACCCAAGGAGTCTCTAGTATAGAGACAACAAATTAACATTCTCAATTCCGAAATAACTAAAGCAGCGGTTCTCAACTCAGGCTGATTCTTTGAACCTTGCTTGCAACTTTCTTTGGTCTTTTAATTTTCTAAGAGAGCCTATTTATGTAATTTCCTTGAGATTAGAGATATTTGTCTGCCACATTAGAGCCACTTGAGAAATTTTAAAAATTTTAATGCTGTTGCCTGGATCACACCCTTAGAGAACTTGATTGAATTGGTCCAGATTGCACTGTAATGACCTTGGAAGTTTTTGAATAACTATAAGCTGTCAAGGTCATTATAATATGCAGCCAAAATTCAGAATCACTGAATCAAGGGAAACGAAATCCATGAACCCTTTTTGAAAAAGTTACTGAAAGATGCACACCAGACAACAAAGAAATGAATCAAAATAAAGAGCTCAAGATGAAGAAACTGTGTTGAGAGGTAATTATTGAATTAGTTTAAAGATAAGCTGCAACTAAACAACTTGGAATTTTGGTTAAAGAACATGATGATAGAGCTCTAGAAGGCAAATATGCTATTGTCTGCCCCCTATATTTG
>NW_005871500.1:0-17672 GCF_000147115.1 Myotis lucifugus
AAGTATCTAAATAGATACACTTCTCCAAAGTGGACATACAGATAGCCAAGAGACATAAGAAAAAAAGTCACTGATCATCAGAGAGATGCAAATTAAAATGGCAATGAGATATTACCTCACACCTATCAGAAAGGCTACCATCAAGAAATCAACAAATGACAAGTGCTGGCAAGGATGTGGAGAAAAGGGAACCCTCATATACTGCTGGTGGGAATGTAGACTGGTGCAGCCTCTGTGAAAAACAGTATGGAGTTTCCTCAAAACCTAAAAATGGAACTGCCATTTGACCCAGTGATCCCACTTCTAGGAATACATCCTAAGAAACCTAAAATACCCATCAGAAAGGATATATGCACCCCTATGTTCATAGTGGCACAATTTACAATAGCTAAGATCTGGAAACAACCCAAGTGTCCATCAGTAGATGATTGGATAAAAAAGCTGTGGTATGTTTATACGTACTTATCCTTTAAGACAGCATGGAGGTACCTGGAGAGTATCATGCTAAGTGAAAGAAGTCAGTCAGAAAAAGATAAGCATCACATGATCTTACTCATATGTGGAGTCTAATTAACAAAATAAACTGATGTGTGGAGTGCATTCAGAAACATGGAAGCATGGATGAGAATGCAGAATCTCAGAGGGAAGGTGGGGGCAGGTGGGGGGATGGGAGGTAATCAACCAAGAACCTTGTATGCATATTTGCATAACCCAAGGAAACAGACAATAGGGAGGTGAAGGCCTGGGGAGAGGGGCAGGTTGCAGTCTGGAGGGAGTGAATGAGGGGGAAGGGGGACATATGTAATACTTTCAACAATAAAGAATTATTTTAAAAAATTAAAAATATAAAATGACTCCCAAACATTAAAAAATTATATAAATGTTTAACCACTATGCTGTACACCTGAACACCTGAAACTAATATAAAATAATATTGAATGTCAACTGTAATTGAAAAAGAAAAAAATCATTGGAAGATACATAAAAAAATGAATGATTTTTATGTAAATTAAACCTCAATATACCTGACATTTTAAAAAATGTAATAACTCTAAAAAAACTAATGACCCTTTATAAGTACTTCAAAATTGTTAGTGTGTCTTCCTACATTCCCACAATAATCAGTAAAGATTTGTGTCATGATTATAAGAAAAATTTGTTCTGGCTCTTCCAAAATTTATATACTTTAAATATTGGGCAGTACACCCCATTACCACTGCCCCTTAAGACAGTCTTCATTAAAAGACAAAACAAAGTCTGTTTGATCAACATTTATAGCTAAAATAATAAATGACAACCTGAAATCAAAACATGTCTCCATATTGAAGCACATATTGTAAATCATACTTTCCACATTCAAATGTAGCCTAATTAAATTCAGGTGCTTAAAGCTATATTATAGTAAGTTGTCATGGTTTTGAACAAGCAAGGATAATTTAGCCATCTGCACTATTTCTTCTCAGTTACAAACCCAGCATTCTGAAGTAAGATGGATTTAAATATGCAGAGACAGCATTCAGAGAAAGCCAGAAAGCTAAGTTCATGAAAATTCCATCAGCCCAAATCTCCCGCCAATATATTGGAGGACGTCTATTTGAGGGCAGCTGCTCTACATTTGTTTCAGATTGACTGATTTCCTTCTGCAACAAAATGATAGCTACATTTTAATTTTTTCCCTCTTGTATCATTGTAGCATCTAATCTCCCAATGATATACTAAGATAACTCAGAAAGCTTCCAGATCTCTAGTGATTAAGTGATTTTTTTTGAAATACACATATTGATACCTAAAGGATTTACAAAATTCTCTAACATGCAAGGATCAACATCTATCAAATGACATCTAAGGCTGACCTTACAATCAGCTATAGCCTATTAGATACTAAAACCACAGCAACTGGGAAAACACTGTGATATTATTTAACATGTGGTGCCCTGTTTACAGCATTAGGTTGTATAAACATGGAAAACTTAATCACGAGAGTATCCCTCTCTCCCTTAACTTGTAACTTCCACTTAAACTATTAGAATTCCAACTGTGCAAATAAATGTTCTGTTTAGTAACAGCTTGTGGAGAGAACTCCATGTTTCCCAGAATGTACTTGAAGAAGATTAATGAGTTCTACATACATGCCAAGTCAATCTGCTTCTCCCTGTCAATCACCATCCCAAGAACAAGCCCCTCTATTTCTGCAGATATGTTTTCAAACAGATGTGTGGTTTAAATTTTAATTAAATTATTGGAATAAATGATTACTAAAGACTTTCCAAATGTATGACTAAGGTGTTTTATAATAGTATCAACTGAACTTTTTTTAAAAGTATTTTTATTGGTTTTAGAGAGAGAATCGGGGGGAGAGAGATGAGAGTGGGAGATATATCAACCAAATGCCTCTCAGCCCCACCAGGAATGAAACATGAAACCTGGACGTGTGCCCTGACCAGGAACCCACCACTTTCCAGTGCACAGGCCAATACTCCAACCAACTGAGCCACACTGGCAGGGGCTCAACTGAACTTTTTTTTTTTTCATGTATTTTTTATTGATTTCAGAGAGAAAGGGAAAGGGAGAGAGAGACAGAAACATCAATGACGAGAGAGAATCATTGACCAGCTGCCTCCTGCATGCCCCTTACGGGGGATCGAGCCTGCAACCCAGGCATGTGCCCTTGACAGAAATCAAACCGGGGACCACCCCCCAGTTCACAGGCTGATGCTCTATCCACTGAGGCAAAACAGCTAGGGTTCAACTGAACTTTTTAAAAAGACCTGTCCACTCTAACACTTAACCACAATGGTGACAATGGGGACTGAAAAGATGCTGCCTGTCTTTTGAGGACATTGAGGACATTTTACTGCATTGACTATTGGGCACATTCAGAATACTTAAGACTTAAAATATTGTGTACTTCCTTCTCTCTTAACCATCTTCACCTAACGATGCTCAGCTCTCTACTTGCCTACTTTCCCCTTTGGGTAGAGTAGATGCAGCCATTACTGCAAAGACAGAACTGCCAGTGGGGTTGGAGTGCTGTGGCATGCTGGGGGCCTCCACTGGACTAAAGAGTGGTAACTGCCATCTTTCCAATTAAACAATGTCTTCAAGGAAATGTTAGTACAGGCAATTAATTCTGATTCACAATTTATTAAGAAAGAAATGAAAAATGAAATTGAACATAGAGAATGTAAACAGCAGCCTCTTCCTGCAGAATTCACAGGTAAGGACATCTCAGCCCTAAGTGAACAGAGTGCCTTGCCTAGCGCCCTGGCCTGGGCAGAGCTGGCTCAGTATGGGAGATGCAGGGTTGATGTCGGAGTTCACAGCTGCCTAAAGAGGTGCCTGAAGGAGTGACCAGGAATAGGATCTGAGGCCTGGATCTGGAGCATGCGGTCAGGTATCAGAGTCTGGTAAACAGTATTTTCCTTTTAGGACTCTTAGTGCTGGCTATTTTGTCATCATGAAGGCTATAATACTTCGGTCAATTACCTTAGAGAGTGATTTTTTTACACATGGTGTCCATCAAAATCACCTGGGAGACACTGGTAACATGCAGATTCCTGGAACCTAACTCAGTAAGTTCAGAGTGAGATAAAGGAATCTGTATTTTACAAATGTCTCCAGTGGATTCTGGTATACGAGGTCCTCACGTCCTCCCCTGAGAGACTGTGGTGTAGGAACACCAGTTTAGACTGAGATGATAGGTAAATGCAAATGCATTTCTTAGATGTGGCTAGCTCATTTTTTAAAATTTCTGGTGCTGAAATTAACCATGAGCTTTTAGCTTGCTGATACTGTACAGCATAAAAGAAAATAGAGACACAACCCTGATTTTCTGTGCTAATATCACCAGAAAACTACCACTTGACCATCATCTTAATTAGCTGCTTTGCATTATAAATACTATGTGCAATCATCAGCTCCAGGTGTAGGTCGACCCCCTGGTTTACTCCTATGTAATTTGAAGACATGACATTAAAGAGACCATTCTTCTGCACCTGGGATAAAAGAATAGTAGCAACTCAACACTGAAAATAGTTTTTTAGTAAGAATTAGTGAATAGCTTGCTGCATGTGATGCTTCAGAAAATTTTCCTCATTCAAAACACCCAGCCCATCCCTGCACTCACTGTTTTCAAACAACTTTGTAAATAACCAGGTCTCAATAAGTGATAGTTATATAGCAATTAAGAATGGTCCCTTCCCCAGATGGCTTAACCTTCCCTGCATCCTCAATCTGCCAGGCAGAGGAGAGCTTCTAGACACTGAAACAGAGTGCCCCTGGGTATAAGTGCTTGTGTGTGTGTGTGCGTGTGTGTGTGTGTGAGTGTGTGTGTGTGTGTGTGTGTGTGTGTAGTGGGGGGATGAGGGGAATTGAATAGGAAAAGAACATAAACATCCATCTCATCTCCCATGGAGGTAGTAGAATAACTCTAAAAATTGATCAGCACCTACAAGGCTTGGATATTGTGTTGATGATGGACAAAAGTCCTTAAGTACTTGCTAAGCCACAGCTTGGAGATGCTGGCACTGCCTAGGGATCTGGTTCAGAGTTGATGATGGATACTCTGGAATAGAGTGTTTTTGTTGTCTTTACATTGGAATTCGTTAGTGTTCTGAGATGGGTGGATTTAATCTACATTAGCTGTTCACCAAGGAACTGGATGTGAAGGTGGCTGGATGACATGTTCATAAAATAAGTGCTCTCCAAAATATGGCTAGTAAACAGTTTACTAATCTTCAAGACTGATGTACACAAAGAGCATAACAGCTGCTTAATATTTTATGAACCAAGCTCTGATGTGAAAGGCTGACAGGATCTCCATTAACTAGAAAGAACATACCAGGGCCACCATTTATGCACCTCTGAATGTTACAGAACAGAAATAAATGACTTGCCTACTAAATATCTCTCATCAGCACTATTAGACTCTGTCCAGGAGAGTGAAATAGACTACATTTGCTATAATGCTAATTTACATTGCCAGTAATGAGTGTACATATTTAACTCATAGATAGGAAGTGCTATTGTACATGTAGCTTATGTCTATCCTACTCAGACTGATAAAGAAGTCTCTAGACAATTATAATTATGGGCAATTTGTAATAATAGTAAGAGTTGCTTTTTATTAGATATAATAAAAATCAATTTCACATTCAATTACCATTCTTGGCTATGCTGTGATAGATTTTTCTGGATAAAGCTAGTGTCAAAATAAAACTACTACTAATAATAGGAATAATGTTTTTCAGGACAAAATTCTCCTTTTAAGATCAAAATACACTTCTTTAATTAAGGCCCCATTTGCACTTTTGTTTCACTTGCTTGGTGATAAAGGAACTTAAACAAACATTTCCATGTGCAATAGCACAAAGGCTCTTTTCAGGAGTGTGAGTACCATAGTAATTATCATCACTCAGTAAATGAAGAAAAATGGATCACAACGGGTGTGGGCTGAACATCAATTCAGCATTGATACATGCCTGCATTGCAGACAGACTCCCGAGTGGGGTCCATGCTATAGGATTAGTTACTCCCAAAGTCTTCTGCTGATTTAGGAAGATGGATTAGTATACTAATTTCTTAGGTTCAAGCGTCAGTCCTCTAAGCTTGAGTCCTCTCTTGTAATGTTATTTAAATAGTGTTTGTTTCACAGAAAATCTTCAATAATAATATTAAATGTCAATGTCAATGGCTACAAACATGATAGTGAGGAAGACCACAAGTGTCTGCTGTCCTAGGATCACATTTCTAAGCCTTCATACCTTCCTTCCTTTTGCCCTTCTGGCAAACTGCCTTTTATTCTCTATGTCTTTCATCTTATCATCATCTACTCCCAGAGAGTTTGGTGATACTACTTATCCCTTATAGCAGGGGTCCTCAAACTACGGCCCGCGGGCCACATGCGGCCCGCCGAAAACATTTATCCGGCCCGCCGGGTGTTTTTGCCGCCGCTGCCTGTCCTGCTTAGCAGCCGACTCGTCCCGGGCCCGCAGTGCGCATGTGTGGATTGTCTGAGGGACAGTGAACTGGCCCCCTGTTTAAAAAGTTTGAGGACCTCTGCCTTACAGGTACATTTGTTTTGTGATAATAAAGAAAAGGGGTATATCTCAAAGTGTGAAAATTAAGAATCTGTGAATTAAAATGAAATCCAATGGGGTGGTTTGTTTAGTGATGTTGCACAATGAGCTAGACATGTGACAGCCTGGGCTCTAATTTGAGGGCATCCGTTAACTGTGATCTTGGGTAAATTGTTTAATTTCTTTGGGGACAGAAGGATATAATGTAGGAAAAAATATTATCAAAACTAAAAGAAAGCCTGGCAGGAGTGGCTCAGTGGTTGAGCATCGACCTATGAACCAGGAAGGCATGATTCGATTCCTGGTCAGGGCACTTGTCCAGGTTGCAGGCTTGGTTCCCCATAGGGGGCATGCAGGAGGCAGCTGATCAATGATTCTTTCTCATCATTGATGTTTCCAACTCTCTCTCTCCTTCTCTCTTCCTCTCTGAAATCAATACAAAGTATATTTTTAAAAAAACTAAAAGAAAAAGCTCTGCATACCTGTCATAGAGTCAATTTGCTGCCATTCCTGAAATGAAAGCTTTTCTTGAATGAGGTTATAGAGACAAGTCAAGGACTGTTGGCCACTTTGGACTCTTTGCAGTGACTCCTTCATGACAGTTTGGCTCTGTCCATGTACATACTGGTGACAGTGTCAAAACCCCAGAGAAAAAAAGCTACGCAAACAACAGTCCCTTTATTCCTGTAAAGAACTATCGTCTCACACTGGAAGCAATAATTGTTTCCTCAATCACTGGTTGAGATTCCTTGGATGTTAGCCAGAAAGCCCTCTGGAGTTCCAGCTCAATAAGAAGTTAAAGACTCATAAAAGAAATACAAGCATCATTTAGAAAAACTCAACTATTGGAGTTACTTGGAAAAGCAAATAGCTCCACATACTCTGTGGTGTATATTATCTTAAAAGGAGCATCATGTATTAACACAATATTCTGCCCTGTAGGTTGGTTAACAAAGAGTAGTCCAGATTCATGGCTTCAGACATCACTGGGGTGTGACATCATTACTACTGCAGTAGTGGAAGATGCTCAGCCAACTATTAACTGACTTGTTTTACTTTTATGTAAGTAAACATAAGAAAGTGTGTGTGTAAAGAAACACAACTAGATTTTGTCTGGCTTGTAATGAAACGATAACACTTTTCTTGGATGGTTCAAAAGAAAATGCCATAAATAGTTTATATAAACTGTGGTCTCCTCTGATCCTAGCCTGCAATTTGTTTCTTTGCTCAGATGACTAGAAGTTCAGTTTTAAGGCATTTAACTAACCTGTGTTTTCCAGAGATTGTAGAAGAACCAACTCTATTTTAAAAGACTCCAACCAGCTTGTTTCATTATATAAATACTTGTCTTCTATATGACATTCATTTAGTAACTGTTAAAAATCCTTAATTCATTTATTCAACAAACATTTATTCCATAAAAGAAGAACAGAAAGTGGCTAAGAGACCAGGTGATGGGTGATGAGCTCAGCATGGACTTGTGGAGTTTGTGTCTGCTGGTTGTCCGGTGGAGCAGTCCAGCAGGCAGCTGGATATGCATGTTTGGACCTAATACCTGGTTTAGAAGCCATCAGCATCTGCTGTGTATGAAGTCACCCTGAAAAATTACAGGGTTGGCAAATAATGATGACAGAGGGAAGCCCATCAAACAGTAACAGTTGAAGGTGTACAGAGGAGTTGACTAAAGAAGTCATCAGGCAGGCAAGAAGGCCAGTCTCATTTGCTCTTTTGTGACATTACTTGTGATGTTTCTCCATATAACTTTATCTGAAGTTGTAATTCCAGAAAAGAGATATTTAGGGGAATTTATCTATTGAATTACAGTTAGTTTTATGAGAATATTGTTTGCCATGTTAAAGTTTATTATTTTATATTCTCTAATATACTTGTAGTGAGAGAAGAAAGGGGTGTGTATAATTAGATTATAACCAGATACAATATATAACATATTCATTAAGAAAAATTTTAACAGCTATTTTTTTTAAAGAGCCGAGCAACTTAGAAATATAGCACCACTTCAGAACCCTCTATTGTTAGGTCTAGGGCAATGATGTTATCAGAAATATATGCACATATTCACATACACAAGGACTTAACTTTCACTGTCTATAAGAGATTTTTCTAGTCCTTCAGGTACTTATCTAAATAAGTAGTAGATATTGTCCCTCTTCTCAAGAAATACACAGCATGTACTTCTAAACAAAAGCTCTTAAGTTACATCCAAAGTTATAAAACTACCTTGGTAATTTATTAGCTCAAAAGTATATGTTCACATTCTCAGAGTGTGAGGCATCATTTAAATTATGCTGTGATAGGAAATAGAAGATAGTGTTTGCAATCTCTTAAGAAAGCCTTTTACCCGTTCCTAAAGGTATCCCAGAGTGAAATTCTGTCATTCCTAAGGACAGTCTCCCAAATCATTACTCTTGAAAGTAAATTTTCCTTTGAATCAACTTAAAATTTAGGTCATGAATTGCCTTCAATGTAATTTTGTGTGTATGCAAATGGCGGTGGCAGTAACCAAATCTCAATCCTGTGTTAATAATGATTCAGCATTTTTTCAAGAGTCTGTTCATCTTGTGTTCACATAAAGCAGAAACTGATTGAGCCTCAAGGCCTCTGAACCTCCTTGGAGAAGATTATTTTTCCTTTGGATTTATGCAAACAAATACAGGCACACACACACACACACACACACACACGCACACGCACGCACGAGACAGTCTTTCAAACTTCTCTACTGAACTCTACCCTCTGAGAAATACATTAGCCCAAGAGCAAAAGGTCTCTTAAAAGTCCCCACATACTTTGCCACTCTAGTTTTTTTTCTTATCGCTCTCATTTTTTTTTACATCTTTTCACATTTCTTATTAAGTACCAACTGTCTATAGGTTTCATTCATTGAAAGTCCTTCCGGATAAATAGAGATAGATAGAGATTACATATCTATTTGTGTGTGAAAAATTGAATTTAAACCTGCATTAATCATTAACACAGTTTATGTACAGAAACTAAGGGTTGTAGTAACTTTGCTGGCTGCAGGACTTGCATTGGAAGCTAGATGGTGCCGTTCTAAGGTTTAAGATGATCTCGTGTTTTGTGAGACCAACCAGACTGAAGTATGAAATAACTCACATATGCAATGGAAACTGGGTAATCCTGGGCCCCAGCATCGGAGGCTCTATGCTAACTCTTGCACAGCTCCACTACTGATCTTGCACAAGACCATCAGCTCTGTGAGGACACAGACTATATCTGTTTTGCTTGTTGCATCTCTAGTACTAATGAAGAATTGTGCTCAATAAATATTTGACAAATGAATTAATGCTGAGTGGACATTGGATGGATGTATGATGACCCTAGCCCAGGGGTGGGCAAACTTTTTGACTTGAGGGCCACAATGGGTTCTTAAACTGGACCGGAGGGCTGGAACAAAAGCATGGATGGAGTGTTTGTGTGAACTAATATAAATTCAAAGTAAACATCATTACATAAAAGGGTATGGTCTTTTTTTTTTTTTAGTTTTATTCATTTCAAACGGGCCGGATCCGGCCCGTGGGCTGTAGTTTGCCCACGGCTGCCCTAGCCCAACCACAAGGATGGATTTTTTTATTTTGACACTGGGAAATGACAGCTTTGGTGGTGCACACTAAGGGGGTCTTCTATGTTGGTTTTATACTAAGTTAACAAAGTTTCACTAGATCCCCAGCAACATATAGTTGAGTGTATACATCACTCTAAACAAGATGCCTCCAAAATCTGGGCACAAGTCATCTTTGACAATGAATAGAAGTTGAAGTACAATGGCTATAAGTGGCCATCTGCAGACTAACCCACTCTGAGAAATGGTTTAAAGTGCCTTTAGCTAAAGTACCTAAAATGTTCCTATAAACACATTGAAAGACATATGTATACTCAAGCAAGAATGGAATGTTACTAAAGAATGTTGTGATCCAATACATTGCATTAAAACTCAAGGGCCTGAAGTAACTGCATGATGCACATAAAAAGGAAAATTGGACAATAGTAATCCATCAGGGTTTATCCATTGAGTCATTTTTGGCTGCCAGATCCTCCCCAATTCATCTCCCAGAGATGGACTTCTTTGCCTTTCCATAGGGTGGCCCCATTCTCAGCAGGAGAGATTGAAAGAGTTCCAACCCTTTAGTCTGGACCTCAGCATTGAGCAACTTTTCTGTTTGCCTGACTCTGTTTTAAACTTATCTTAGTCTGACCATTGTGCTAATGTCATCCAAGCAAGAAACACACTGAGTATAAATAACAATAACCTTTGGTTCCCTGACAGGAATATGCTATTGACCTTTCAAAAATATGAACCGTGGAGTTCCCTATGGGATGTTACAAGCTTTGTGGGAAGATGGTCCCAATGGTCTCCAAGTTTGGGAAATGCTGTATGCTATGTCCAATTTAAGTAGACTTACAATTCAAATCAGCATGTTAAAGATTGAGAAGTGCTATGGTAAAGAAATCCATGTGTCTGTGTGAGCTCTACATTTACCAGTGTTTGTTGAGTAAATAAATTTTTAAAAATCGAGCCAGGAATTTTATTTCCTGAGTCCATGTTCATCAAACATCCTGACAGTTTATTTGATGCCCAAGATACCTTGATACCAAGAAGAATTACTCTATAAGGTACTTGTATTTTAGCAAACAGAATCTTGTATGCAGAAAAGAACTTTAGGGGCCCATGGACTCCAAGAGAGATAGAGAGTGCTATAATTATTTCACAACATTTGTCAAGGGTACAGTAAATGTGAGGGGCTTGCTTATTTTTGTCATCCTTGCCCTCAGATAAGAGTGACCTCCCCAAGATGCTGCCACTTGGAAGGTCCTTGCAGAACTGTGGCCATTTTCTTTCATTAACTGCAGCCAATGTTGACCATCACTGCCTGGTTACCCCTGTTCATTTCTTCTTCATTATCTGGTAGTTGGGAAAGGATGTGATAATTCTGCCTCATATTTTTTGTTAAAAGTAACACATCTGCTTATGTTTTTTTTAAGTAGCAGCCCTAGCTGGTTTGGCTCAGTGTATAGAGAGTCACCCTGTGGGTTGAAGGTTTGATTCTGGTCAAGGGCACATGCCCAGGTTGCGGGCTTGATCTCCAGTGGGGGCATGCAGGAGGCAGCCAGTCAATGATTTTCTCTCATCATTGATATTTCTATTTATCTCTCCCTCTACCTTTCTGAAATAAATAAAATTATATAAAAAAGTAGCATTAACATTTTGAAGAAACCCTGGGAATTACATGTAGATGGCAAAATAATATAATAAACTAAATTACACATACTTTGCTTTAGTTAACAAATCAAAGAGGTTGTATAGAATATGCAGCTTAGAGTGAGCAAATAGACAGATAAATGCAACCACTTCCCTTTCTTACTCCAATCTTTAGATCATTTACATGAAGGATCTGATACCCAGTGATGTTTAGAGTTCATAAAATATAAATCATAACAGTGCCTATCTTATTGGGTTATTGAGAATATTAAGTTAAAAAATACATACAAAGTAATTAGCACAGTGCATGGCATGACACAGAGTAGGGATGCAAGCTATTTCAACTATATTGATCTGAAAATGAAAGGTACTTAACTCAGCTTACCAGGCTTGCCCGCCTCCCCCAGGCGCCCAATTATACTCTCCAGCTGAGGTTTCCAGCGCCATTTTAGGCTCCCACTTTTGCCTTCTTTGGCCAAGTGTCTGACGTTTACATGAAGACATGGCAACTCTATTTTGAAATGTGGCACTTCCAGGGCCTCACCCCAAGGTCTTGTCTACCGTGGTACCCTGGCCAGTTGAGTTTCCCTCACTTCTGTGCTTGGTCTGGGGTAGATAAGTCTATCTATTTAACTAACTTAGAGTGTCACTCACTAGGGACACTCATGCCCCTTTCCAGGGTCATTGCTTTTGTTTCCAGCCACCTCTCATTTCCTCTTGCTCAATGCTGACCATGCATTTGCCTCAGACTTAGCCACCTGAAATCTTCCCACTCCTTCAACAGAATTTTTTACAGGAACTTGAATTCCAGAAGCTAGTTTTATTACTAAAGCACTCTGGCTCTTGTCAGGGCCAGATTTGAAACCATGGAGCTTGACTAAGTAGTTACTAATCTGTTTGGTTTCCATTTAAACTTCTTTTTCCCCCCATGTGCTCATTACTGTGGTTTATATTCAGCTTCTGATGATAGCTAACCATTTTGTGAAGCCTGGAGCATAATAGGTATTAAAAGCTCAAGCCTTCTCATGCATCTGCTATTTGTTTTCCCTCCCTCCTAATTAGTGGGTCTACATTCTCCTTTGTCTTGTTCCTAATGTATTTGTGAAATATTGTCTAGCTGCCCTTTGTTTCTAGTTGCATCTCGTATTGTGCTTTGGCTTTCCGGCTCTGTCCCCATATCACACATGCCCTATTCCCTTACCCTTGCCTTCAGCACTGTGCCCTCATTTTCCCTTTACATGTCATTTTCTCCTGGCAGCTTAAAACTCAGCGTGGGTTTTGCTTTCCATAGAATCACTAGCTGGGTGAAAGCTTGAGGACAAGCTCTCAAGTGCTGGAGAATAAGAACATTTGGCTCTTATGGTATATAGTGCTTGGCAAAAATTTTAAAGTATTCCAGTATGTTCTGGAAAGTTGACCTACACTGACCCAGCAGGCTTGTCGTTTGGCCATGGTCTGGGTAATCTAGAGTTTTCAGTAATAACGTTGGTTGATTTTAGTGACAGTTGGACAGAGTGTCAGGTATGAAAGGGCTTTCATACCAGCTCTTCTGGTCCTTTCCCACTGCCCTGAAAATTGGGAGAAATATTGGGCTTCTCCATAGATCTTTAAATACATGCTTATAAAGTTGTCTGGGGACAGTCTAATGTTGTCATATAGTTTTTAAAATGTGAAGCACATTCAAATATTTTGTCTATTGCCTGACCCGATGCACTGAAAGATTTAGTAAACCCAATTATGAAGTGAAATACAGAGCAGTGAAGTTAGTAACTGTGGTGTGGATTTCCTCAGTAGTAATAAGGGGGGTGAGCAAGGGCATGGGACCCCTCTCCTGCTTAACCAGCCAGAATTTCCTGGGTTCATCTAGACTGGAGGACTCCTTATATCCCTTGGGCTACAAAGACCACATCTGTCACTCTGGAGTAACTAGGAGGCATAGAGCCTCACCGATTCACCTGTGTCTCATAGGTATCTCCAGAACTGAATGTTTGCTGGTTTAACCAGGTCTAACTCCATGTTCTCATTAGGCTTTGAAGACAGGACAGGCCTTACAGCCTGGCCTAGCTCAGCATCTGGGAGGTGGTTTTTATCAATGGAAAAAACTGCATTTGTTCACCTATAAGAAAGCTTTCTTGAGGAGAATGGGACCTGACAGGAACATTACAGGCATTCTTTAATTTTCAGCACTTTGCTTTCATGGAATACATCTGTCAGGATTATTTTTCTTTTCTTTTTCTCCTACAAGGAAGTCAAATTAGCTATTGACTTGTGAAGTTCCAATGCTTCTGCAATGTTATCCTAAATGGTACTAATGCAGACACATCTAACATATGATAACAAAAGCTGTCAAAAGTAATGTTGTGGTCATTTCATTTATTAAAGTTCCAATTCATTCACTCATAGTCTGAATTATTTTTTTTGTATTTAGCCTAATATTAGCTGCATTTATTTGCTTAGAAGATTTATCCAAAGTATTCATATGTCTCTGTTTTAACAGGATTTCCTGAGCCTGACCCTTTAAATAATTGTTTCTAGAGATCAGTAGAGGTTCTGCTTCATAAATACATAGAACCTGCCCCCAAACAGCCAAGTAACTTGCCCAACTCCTATTCTGATACTTTAGCAACTCCCCTTATGCTAAATTCTGTTTCTAGTTTGCTAGTTGGCCTATCTCCCCAATATCTATGCCAGGCTTCCCTTAGCCCCGTATTCATATTGAGTCTCAGATCATCCTATTTGATGTTGTTTTTCTTTTTTGTTGATTTAGTGCACTTCTGCTATTTTTTACTAAAACTTGGCTCTTATTTATCCCCCTCCTGACTCCTTTCGGATTGAACTCCTGACAATTTTTTGTCCACTTGGAAAGCTCGGTTGGCCTCACCGCATGTGTCTGGCTCCCAGCAAAGTGCTTCCCTATCCACCTGGGGAAATCAATCTTAGATGGTAGCCTCTCAGCTTCTCTGTCCTCTTCTGCACCTCTGGGGCCTGGGTCACTGATAGGATGGTCCTTGAGTATGCTGCCTTTTGTGTCTTTTGCCACATTGTGATGTGCTATATCTACTCTGGCATCCATCAGATAAAGGTATGTACCAACACTGGGTTCAAATATTTAGCTTCTTTCAGGTTTTGTACATTACCACTTAGTACTTAATTAAGAATTTTACTGAGTTTTGATTAATACTTTTCAGCTCAAGGTAAGAGAGAACTCCTCCTCTTGTAGTGTTTGGAATTACAGGATCATTACATTAAAAGAGTTCATAAACATTCTCCAGTACAGTCCTCTCCCAACATCTAAGAGAAAAGTAGAGCCCAGAGAGATTAAGTTCCTTCTCCAAGGTCACGCAGTGGCAGACCAAATACTGGGCACATATATCCTGCTTTGTATTGTATTTTTCCTTTATCACAGTCGTTCCCATCAGACACAATTAATGTACACATGTTTGTGTGAAATCTGGGCTGGTGTAAGTTCAATGTTTGTCGTAGGGCCATTTCTAGGTATAGTTCTGGACCTAGGGAAAGAATCACCTTCTCACACCTGCTCACAACAATTTCAATTAAGATCAGAGAGAAAGATAAAGAAGTGACAAAAAGGGAAGCATCATTTTCCCGTGAGAGTAGAAGATGGGCTAGGTGTTGTTGCTGAGAGACTGCCCTGGTCTATTAATGACAGGAGGAGATGCTAAGTGTGATTGGGGTGTCCAGATAGCTGGGTGGGTTTCAAGAAGATAGTGGGTGGTTATGACACGGCTTGTCACCTTTTCAATGGAAATGAAATACAATCATGCTAGCGAGGCCATTGTATTTGTACGAAAAACTGGCACACCCCAGGTGTGGGCGGCTAGAAAGCCAGTGAAGGAAATGCCATTTTATAAAAGATTTTCTAGCACATTAACTGCATAATTCCTCAGCAGGATCGCACGCTCTGTGCAAAGCACAGCCCTCTCCCACATAATTGCCAGAGTGGGATTGCTTCTGGAAGAGCGTCAGAGCTCTTGTGGAGAGTTATGGCAGCACTTCAGCACCTACTGAGACTACGCCCTCATCCTGCTCCCTTCGCCTCCCTTTTTAGTGCTGCCAATCAAAATTGCTCCCTAAAACTGGGCTCATTTCATGAGATGTCTGACATTAGCCCTTGCTGATGTCTTCAATGCACTTGACTAAGGGATTCAGGCCTCAAAGGTGAAATACGGGCTCTGAGTGTCAGCCTGAACTCCAGGAGAGAGTCACATGTTAAAACATCGTATTTCTTACTATATGAGCTGAGCTGACCAAGGTCAGGATTGTGAAGGGCTGACAGTCTCCCCACTTTTCTCACTATACTCTCATGTCCTTCTTCATACCCAGAATTCTCATACCAGGAAGGCAAAACATGCATACATTGGCTAAAAGAGTGAACTCAAGGGCAGACAGCCTGGGTTTGGATGAAAACTGGCTCCACCTCTTTCTCCTTCAGGGCAGTTACCACCCAGACTGGGAGGCCCGTATCTTATTTCAATTCTCCTCAAGCTGTTCCAAAGTCCAGTCACTGAGTGAAGGAAACTCCCAATAATGCCTGCGGATGACCACAGTGACTGAAGCTTGAATGAGATAAATGGCAGAGAGCAAATTTCAATGAATGTTAGATATTATGTCCCTGGTGGATATTTCATGGCAAAAAATTAATACATTCACATCTTAATTAATTTGTGAATTTTTCATGCATCTCTCTAGCAGTTTTAGCTTTCAACACCGAGTGAGGTCATGTACAAGATCATGGGGGTCCCTCAAAGGGTGGGAATGTCGGCCTGTGTTAGATAAATGGAGTTAAACACAGCCACACAAGGCCGGGCTTGTTTGATCATGGTGCATGTAGATACCAGGCTGAGAAAGATGCTCCTGGGCTGAGTGGGCTGTGCAGAACTGATGATTTTATCCAGGACTAGAGGGAACGTGTCCCCTTCCAAGCTTCAGAGGAGTGGAGGGAGGAAATGCAAACTCAGCAGAGATGAATTTTTCTGTTCTCTCTCTCTCTCTCTCTCTCTCTCTCTCTCTCTCTCTCTCTCTCTCTCTCCTTTAATGCTGCTGAATATTTATTTTCTGCCATCTTCTCTCTCCACATCTAGGGACATAATTTACACAGGACCCCCAAGGGTAATTAAGCCAGCAATTCCTTTGCCAGGAAAATGAGAAAAGCCAGCTCTCAGTAAATTCTGAATTCCACTACGGATGTTGCAGAAACAGAACTGGAAACAGCTGCAGTTTATCTGGGCTGCCGAGTTGACTATAATTTGCTGCTACCCTCACCCTTACTACATAGCAATCAGTGTACAGAAGTACAGAATTTGAAGATGATGAATGTTTTATTTCTCAAAATAAACAGTGGCAATTTAGAAACACATTTATGTATTTTACATTTATTTTTTCATAGAGTAAAAGTATATTGGAAACTTCCTTGGTGTCAGAATCCTCACATGCACTTGTCAAACATATCATCATGACAAGCTAATGTGGAATTTGGATTTAAATAATAGACTTCAGATATATTCCGTGAAGTTTCTGATTGTTTTGTTTGCACTGACTGAGCAATGCTTATTTCTTACTCGTGGCCAGGTATTTTAAAGGTGTCAGTCGTGCGTTCCAAAAGTTGGTGCTAGACCAAGATGTGAGGATTTTTTTAAGTTAATTTTTCATCCACGTAGCAAATTCCAGCCACTGAATAAGTTTTCTTTGTTGGAGTAGCCTCCTCAGTCTCATCATTTGCATGTACATATTCTTCACATTTTCAGCCCTCTCACGTATTCTCACCAGAGCTGGTTATTATTATTGTCTCTTGCCAAATCTAAGATGCCCGGTTTTCAAGACCCAGCATTATTTCATTTACCACTAAGCAAGAAAACTTACTGCCCACTACAATATGCTACACCAGTAGTTGTTAGGATGTTTCTCTGTTGCAGGGATGTTCAATGGGAAAAAAAATCTGATCTTAGAATCTATGAAATATGTAATCACTACTTTTCAGAGGAGAAAACCAGTGTAGTGACTGATCAAAGTTTACATAGGACACATGTGTAATATCTTAATCAATAAAGAAAAAAAAGTAAAAAAAAAAGTTTAGATAGAGGCTCCCAAGATCTTTCTAACTTGGCGTTGGGACCTTGAGTAGTCACAAATTCCCTTCGTGCTACCTTTCTTCCCTTTGTTTAACATGAAGTTAACAATGATGATAATAGAGTAATAGCAAGGCACAGTGGGATACTGGGCTAAAAGGGATGTTTTGAATTCAAATAATCCTGCTGGCCCCTTTCAAGGTCACTTGATTTCTCTTTTACCAGATGGAATGAGGTTCATTTTTCCTAATTATTAAATATAAATGTTCA